>NW_012282369.1:0-1992 GCF_000151885.1 Dipodomys ordii
ACCACTTGAGCCACAGTGCCACTTCCGGCTTTTTTCTTTTTGCTTATGTGGTGCTGAAGAATTGAACCCAGGGCCTCAGACATGCAAGGCAATGCTCTACCACTGAGCCACCTTCCCAGCCCCTGTTTTCTGTTCTTTTAAAGCAGAAATAGGTATTGATTTTTCACAAAGGCTTTTCTCAAATATGTTAAGATAATCATATGCTATTTTCCTTCATCTATTAACATATTGAATATCACAAATTTTTCTAAAGTTGAACCAGGCTTAGAGTTTTGGGATAAACCCTATTTGATCTGATCTATAGAGATGCAGAATGCTCAACTGTGCAATAAACAACCCATTTACACTGCAGCAGATTTTATAGGGTACAACCTTGCATGGTGGCTCTGGGATACACAATTTAGGAATAAACTTGCTAGACTGAACATGATAGTTATAATTAAGATTATTTGCATCAGTGACATAGGAAAGACTGATGTGTAGTTTTTTCTCTCTCTCTCTCTTTCTCACACACACACACTCACTCACTCACTCACTCTCTCACATTTCCCCCAACCTCCAGAATTATGGTAGTATCATAAAATTTGTTGAGCAGCTTACCATCTGTCCTTGTGATTCTGTTTCTGTTTGTAAAGCTTTGAACACGTTTGCCTTTATATGGCACTTATGTTATATGTAGGTTTCCATCTACTTGCCCATTGTTATTTGTTTTTATTTTATTTTTTGCCAGTCAGACCTCAGGCTTGAACTCTGAACTTGAGCACTGTCCCTAAGATTTTGTGCTCAAGGCTAGCACTCTACCACTTGAGCCATAGCTCCACTTCTGGTTTTTTGTGGTTAATTGGGGATAAGAGTTCCACAGACATTCCTGCCCAGAGTGGTTTTGAACCACCACATCACAGACTCCTAAGTAGATAGGATTATAGGCTTGAGTTAACCAGCACCTAGCTACCCAGCTTCTTGTCCATTGTTGTTGTTGTTATTGTTATTGTTTTTTTAAGATTAGAAATCCATTTATGTTTTTAAATATTTGATGAAGTTTGTTCTGTGAACTTACGTTGTAAGCTTCTCTTTCTGAGCTAAACACTCATGATAAACTTTTTTTTTTTTGGGTCAGTCGTGGGGCTTGAACTCTGGGCCTGGGTGCTGTCCCTGAACTCTTCAGCTCAAGGCGATCAAGGCGAGTGAGCTCTACCACTTGAGCCACAGTGCCAGTTCTGGTTTTCTGGTAGTTAATTGGAGATAAGAGTCTCACAGACTTTCCTGCCTGGGCTGGCTTAGAACTGTGACCTTCAGGGGCTGGGAAGGTGGCTCAGCGGTAGAGCACTTGCCTTGCATGCAGGAGGCCCTGGGTTCGATTCCTCAGCACCACATAAGCAAAAAGAAAAAAGCTGGAAGTGTTGCTGTGGCTCAAGTGGTAGAGTGCTAGCCTTGAGCTGAAGAGCTGAGGGACAGCACCTAGGCCCAGAGTTTAGGCCCCACGACTGAGCCAAAAAAAAGAACTGTGACCTTCAGATCTCAGCCTCTTGAGTAGCTAGGATTACAGGCATGAGCCACTGGTGCCCCGCTATGATAAACACCTTTAATCTTAAAATATATATATTCATATGTGTGTGCATGTGTGTGTATGTGCATGTGTACTCATGTGTATACTGGTACTGGGACTTGAACTCAGGAGAAAATCTCAGTGACCCTGGCATTGGGAGAAACTCAGAGGAAGAGGGCTAGGGAGGTGGACTTGTGCTTTCTAGCTCTGTTGCCTCTGCTCTAGGAATTTCCCCAGTGGATCTAGCACCCAGGCCAGGAAACAAACTTTTGGAGGTATTTTTGCAAATCCAAAATAAAGGGACTAGTTTCACTTCCCACATCAGGCATTGCCTACAAGAATATCCACAGTATGGGGCTGGGACGGTGGCTCAGTGGTAGAGCGCTTGCCTTGCATGCCTGAGGCCCTGGGTTCGATTCCTCAGCACCACATAAGCAAAAGAAAAA
>NW_012282370.1:0-3716 GCF_000151885.1 Dipodomys ordii
CTGTGGCTCAAGTGGTAGAGCGCTAGCCTTGAGCTGAAGAGCTGAGGGACAGCGCCCAGGCCCAGGGTTCAGGCCCCATGACCGGACCAAAAAAAAAAAAAAAATGGGTCAACAAAAGATTATTGTTCTTTTGCAGAACACAATAAAATATACTGTTCCATTTGCCATTTTAGTATCTTTTTTTATAAGGTTCTACATGACAAACTTCTCTCCACATTTAATGTACTATTAAAATTGTATCTATAAACTGGAAGAGGTACTTTCTGGAGCATAACAGTCAATGGCTTTTTTTTGGAAGAGAAGTTAGACCTTAAAAATTAGCAATTTGGAATAATTACCTTCTGTATAGGTGGAAGTCGTCTACTCTCTCGATGTACTGCTTCTAGAGTTTCAATATGCATAGCTACAATTCCTAGGATGAATTAAAGTATTCAAAATAAAAGCACAAAACAAGCAAAATAAAAACAAATTCTAAATATATCAGAATTGAAAACTAATAAAATTTTGGGTTACTCACAAAGCTAAACATGCTGGGTGCCAGTGGCTCATGCCTGTAATCCTAGCTACTCAGGAGACTGAGATCTGAGGATCGGTTCAAAGCCAGTCCTGGCAGGAAAGCCCATAAGACTCTTATCTCCAATAAACCACTAGAAAGCTGGAAGTGGTGCAGTGGCTCAAGTGATAGAGTGTTTGCTTTGAGCTGAAGAGCTCAGGGACAGCACCCAGGCCCAGAATTTAAGCCCCAACATTGTGAATATAATTTAAGTTATACACTTAAAAATAGTTAAAACGGCCAGGTGCTGGTGGCTCATGCCTGTATTCCTACTCAGGAGGCTTAGATATGAAGATTGCAGTTTGATGCCAGCCAGGGTAGGGAAGTCTTTAACACTCTCCTATCCAATTAGCCACCAAAAAAAGCTTAAATGGAGCTGCAGCTCAAGTTGTAAAACACTAGGCTTGAGCTTAGGGACAGTGCTCAGGCCAAGTTCAAGCCACATTGCGCGCACATGCACGTGCGCACGCACACACATGCACAAAAGATGGTAAATCTTGTTCTGTATTTTATAATAAAAAATAACAATCATAAGATAAATAGTATGCATAAATTACCTGGTAGAAAGGTTGTTACGTTAGAACTCTGTCTTTCTAATATTTGCAAAATGATTACCTGGTATCATGCAATGAAGGCTCTTGATGTGATCCTGAGTAACTCCACTCTCTGTGCAAACCTTGTCAATAAATCGGGTAATAAACCGCACAACAGAGTTGGCAATGTCATTGTTCTCTGAGTCTTCAAACCCACTCTCTGTATCATAGCTCTCAGCTACACTTCCTGCAATACTAAGTCACAGAAAGAAATCATGGTCAGAACACATGCAACAAGTAATTACTACATTATAATCAACAGAATATTAAAATTTGCTCAAACAAATAGATACTCAGGAGGAAGGGCTAGCTTAACTTCATGGCTCCTATAAATGACACTGTAAAATATCATGTTGTATTTGTCTACAGTTATGGTTTAAATATGAATATTACTCCAGAAGGCTTGTAGTACTACTTTGGGAAATAGGTGACATTTAAGAAGAAATAAGGAGGTGATTCTGTGGCTATTTCAGAAAGTACATTCCAGATTGAGGGAATGAGCACAAAGGCTGTAAGGCAGTACTATTCTTGGACTAAGATGAGTAGTAGCAGGGAGGCCAGGCTGGCTAACATAAGAAATGATGGGAAATAAAGTCACAAACATAGGCTGGGCACAAATCCTCACAGGCACGGCAAAGGCTTTGGAGTTTATTTTCAGAGAAATGAGAAGTTGCTGGAGGGTGGAGAGATAGGGTTAAAGACATAATTAGAGCACCAGTGAGTGGCTCACGCCTATAATCCTAGATACTCAGGAGGCTGAGATCTGAGGATCGCGGTTCAAAGCCAGCCAGGGCAGGAAAGTCCATGAGACTCTTATCTCCATAAAAACCACTAGAAAACCAGAAGTGGTGCTGTGGCTCAAGTGGTAGAGCACTCGCTTGCCTTGAGCTGAAGAGTGCAAGGACAGCGTACAAGCCCAGAGTTTAAGCCCCATGACCGACCAAAAAAAAAAAAAAACAAAAAACAAACAACAAACCAAAAAAACATAATTAGGCAGTTCCATAGATGAGATGAGGAATAGGAGGGATGAGAAACAATGACTTTGTCAAGGATATTCTCACTGATAATTTTTCAGAGTGATTTCCATAAACTACTTTAGCAGAATGTAACTGAAGGGCTAGATCAGTAGTGGGTGAAACTTTTTTTTTTATTTTCAGGTAAGGAGTAGGTTTATTCATCGTTCCGGCTGGCACCAGGCCATCTTGGTCCTCCACGCGGTGGGGAAAGGTCTGGGAAAGAGAGCTGGGAGAGCTGGGAAAGAGAGAGAAAATAGCTAGAAAGGAGAGAAAAGAGCTAGAAAAGACAGCGTCTGGGAAAGGTGGGAAAGAGAGAGCTAGGAAAGAGAAGGAAGCTGGGAAAGAGAAGAGAAGGAAAGAGCTGAGAAAGAGCTAGAAAATAGCAGAGAGCTGGGTGAAACTTTTGAAAACTGTATCAATAAAGGTAAAGAGCACAGGAGTAGATTTACAATGGGATGAGGTGACAGTCTTTTTAATAAAGAAGAAGTAAAGAAAGTCTAAAGTGGGGAAAATGGTTCATAAAAATTATATACAACAATATTTGCCCAAAATGCTTTCAATTTTCTGATAAGCCAAGACTGGCCCCAAGAAGAATAGGAAAAGGGTCCCTGTGTTCACATTTTGGTACCTGTTTGTGACAATGCTGTTGCTCCCACTTTCCCAGTCTCCTGGTGCAGATGCTCTCAGGAGCTTGTTTTTACTTGTATCTAGTGGAACTAGCAGGTTGACCATGAGGTTTGCAAAATGGATGGCCTGGCTGAAAACAGTGCTTTCCTCATGTTGCACCAGCTCTTGTTGAGTTGACTTGCTCAGAGTAGGCCAAAGGCGTAGCTGCTCAGCTGCCAGGTCCATTGCTGTCTTTTCATGATACTGGTTATCAGGAAGCCTGTCCTAGGGAACACAGCAATGAAAGAGAACATCTATCACTTCACTTAAAAAACATGGAAAATGTTTTAAATCTACACCTTCTCGCTGGTATATTGTATATGCTATTTTCAGAGTACACCAAGAAAACATTTAAAAATCAAGAAAATTGATTTTCTAGAAAATTACAAAAAACTTGTTAAATTATCAGCAGAAATCAAAACTCATAAAGAAAATGTAACAACTACCACAAACAAAACCAACTCTTTCCCACATTCAACCTGCCTTCAGTAGGACCAGATAGTAAAACACAGACAGATGTTCCTGATTGTTTATACTTCACTATATTTAGTCAACTCTACCCGTCACATAATTTGTTAACTTAAAGGTCCTATGTACAAATGCTCTGGTATGTAGCATTTACTAAATCATATACTTACTTCTTTTCTGCTCTTTGAGACAATGAAATGGAGTAATCAAGGTCACAAAAATATATTGAGATTTCTTTGTAGATGTGAGAGCCAAACATTATCATCTATATTACTGGAATAAGCAAGTGACTATGGGACTTTAAAGAGAGGTTATAGGCTGAAGAGTTGAATAATAGCAATCTACATGCATTTTATAGCTTATAAAGAGTAAAACATCTATCTATCTATCTATCTATCTATCTATCTATCTATCTATCTA
>NW_012282371.1:0-1917 GCF_000151885.1 Dipodomys ordii
CCAGGCCCAGAGTTCAGGCCCCACGACCGGACCCCAAAAAATAAAAAAAATAAAAATAAATATTTCATTTATCCCAAATTTAAGGTCCCAACTCACTTAGAATACAGATTAAGATTTTAAAAAAATTTACCAAGAACCAGCACGGACATAATATCAGTTTCATTCATAAATGCTGCCTTTGTCTCATAATGTTAGGTCAAATTCATTCAGAAACATTATTAAGAATGTACAAACTTAATTTCCAAAACAACTGTTTACTAACAGTGTTTATGTTTTCCTTATTCAGAAAAATATCCATCTTGGCACTGAGTTGGACAAGTTTGGATCATCCAAGTTATATTTTTAACAAAAATTCATGGAAATAACAATATATAATAACCTATGATAGCAAATGAAATTCCTGGCTACTTAAAAACATACAATACATTCAAATAGTTTCTGCAATGGATAATCACAGGCTTTAAACATTCCCTATTTTCACAAAACTTGGAAATTTATTCAAGCAAGCCTTCTTTCCTGGCATCAGTTAGAATAGAATGTTCATCATTACAGGCTATATAGAATTAGAGTTCTTCCTAAATTGAAAGAAACAATCAGCTGTCTGCTTTCTTTTCTAATTGTTGACTGCTAAGTTTTGTAGTATGTTTCTCCTAGTAGGCCTTAATGTCTGGTATTGTACAACAAGCACTTAAAAACATTTTTTTTTTAAGCTATATAGCCAGGCACTGGTGGATCATGCCTGTAATTCTAACTACTCCAGAAACTGAGATCTGAGGATCACAGTTCAGAGCCAGCCCAGGCAGGAAAGTCAGTGAGACTCTAACCTCCCAGAAACCAGCAAAAGCCAGAAGTGGAGTTGGCAGAGCACTAGCCTTGAGCAAAAACGCCAAGGCCCAGTATAAGCACCAAAAAAACAAAAACAAAACCCTAATGTAAACATGTAAACATTAGAGAAGTGCATTCCCATCCAACATAAAGTCCTCTAAAATCCTGTGCAGCAATGCTTCTCATGCAGTGATGGGTAGTTTAGGCTGACAAAGTCCAGTAAAGTCATCTGTGTTCCAGACAACACATATGGCCTCAGACTCACTACTGGCAAGAACACCGTTACAGGCTATCCCTGTCCCCACTGATAGCTTCACCAGGACTCCTGCTTTCACTTCAGAAAAGCAAATCTATACCAGGAATATTTTCTTTTTTCTTTCTTTCTTTTTTTTATTTTTTTGTCTGGGCCTGGGAACTGTCCCTCAGCTCTTCAGCTCAAGGCTAGCACTCTACCACTTAAGTCACAGCGCCACTTCCAGTTTTCTGGTGGTTAACTGGAAATAAGAGTCTCACAGACTTTCCTGCCCGGGCTGGCTTTGAACCAAGAGCATCTGTCAGATCTCAGCCTCCTAAATAGCTAGGATTATGGGCGTGAGCCACCAGCACCCAGCTACTCAGGAATCTTTTTTAAATCATCAAATTACAGCATTATATCTGACTTCAATGGTCTCCCTTTTCTAAAGTGAGAAATAATTATTTTAAATAATACCTTTTTTCTCTTTTCTTGTTAAAAGACATACCCAGAATTTTAGGAATAAGCCAGGTGACTGATACTTTCAGTCCTAGCTACTCAGGAGGCTGAAATCTATGGATCATGGTTCAAAGCCACCCAAGCAGAACAGTCCATGAGACTGTTACCTCCAGTTAACCACCAAGAAGCTAGAGGTAGAGCTGTGGCTCAAGTGCTAAAGGCACCAGCCTTGAACAAAAAAGCTCAAGGATAGCAGCACCCAGTTCCTGAGTTCAAGCACCAGTCCTGGTCACAAAAAAACAAAAACAAAAAAAAGTTCAGGAACTAGAAGTATAAACAAGTATCTCAAAAAAAATAACTATTTCGGGGCTGGGAAGGTGGCTCAGTGGTAGACCACTTGC
>NW_012282372.1:0-2927 GCF_000151885.1 Dipodomys ordii
GCTTTTTTCTTTTTGCTTATGTGGTGCTGAGGAATCAAACCCAGGGCCTCATGCATGCAAGGCAAGTGCTCTACCACTAAGCCACCTTCCCAGCCCTCTGAGAGATTCTTATTTCCAATATAATCAGCAAAAAGCTGGAAGTAGAATGGTGGTGGAGAGTTAGCCTTGAGCAAAAAAATGCTAAGCATGAGCCTGAGGCACTAAGTTCAAGGCCCCCAGTACCAATGGGGGAGGGGGGGAAGGAGAGGGGAGGAAAGGAGGGAGTGAGGGAGGGAGAGAGAGAGACCACTTTGCAGGTGAGGGGCTGATGTCTTGGGATGCAGAAAATATCAAGAAAGACAATTATGTGCCCATAAATAAGCAGAATTAGAAGTGATTTTCTAGCCAGGCTTTTCCTCTCAGGGAACATAAAACCAATCCAGCAACCAATGAGCTCTAAAAAATGCAATCAAATCCAAATATCTCCCTTGAGGGGTAAAACTCAGTAACTTCTTATTACCCCAATGCCCTCAAGGTAAAAACCCAAAATTTCCCCTGGCTCAGAAGGCTCTGAGTGATCTGATTCCCACCCATCAGTTAACAGCCAATTTGCCCCTGGCTCTGGGTTCACCCCTTGCTTTGGGCCCTACCAAGGTAGACATTTCCTAGGTATGTGAATGTTTGAACCTCCCTCACACCTGCTCCAGCCTCTGGTTCTGGAAGCTATCTCTGCCTTCTCTTCACCCCAGCTAACTCCTGCTTAGCCTTCAGGTTTCAACTCAAGCATCCCTTAATTGGAAAGAGAGAGGGGTTCCAGGCCCCTGAATGAGGCCTCTGCAAGTTCTATCTATATGATATTGCACATGTGATTCCTGACCTCCAGGCTCTTCTTTGCTGGGTTGCAAGCTCTGTGAAGATGCAGCCTTAGAGGTGTGCCATTACTGTCTATACAAGGGGCTTGCTAAGCATCTGGGGCAGAAGGAAGGAAGACAGAAGGAGGAGAAGGACAGAATCCCTTTCCAATGAATAAGACTGGCTGGAAGTTGAAAGCTGGTCACTTACACCTGTAATCCTAACTTCTCAGGAGATCTGAAGACCAAAACTCAAAGTTCCTGCCAGGGCAAGAAAGTCTGTAAGTCTCATTTCCAATTAGCCACCAAAAAGCCAAAGTAGAGCTGCGGTGCACATGTTACAGAGCCAGCCCTCATTTACAAAACCTGTGGCATTCTATAGATATTTGACTCAACAGCTCTTGAAGTACCTCTTTCCACTTAGTTCCTACAAGTTACACTGGCCTTCCTTTACTTTCTTGGCGAGGTGGGTGGGATGTTTTGTCTTGGCCTGAGAACACAGCTCAAGGTAGTGGGCTTAGCAAACTGTGAGGCCTGAGGCCTGGGTTTAATCCACGAGTACTTTAAAGAAAGAAAAGGGAAGGGAAGGGGAAGAAAAGGAAAGGAAGGGAGGGAAGGAGGGGAAAGAAGGAAGGGAGGAAAGAAGGAGGGAAGGAAAGGAGAAAGGAAAGAAGAAAGAAGAAAACCACTCTCTCCAGACACAGGGCCTTTGCTTATGCTGCTCCTTCTCTTTTCTCTGCCTGAGACACTCCACACTCCACAAATCCTAGCTGAAGGATCATCACCTTTGTCTGAATTAGATTCCCCTTCAAATGTCAGTAGTTATCTTCTATGCCACCTATCACAATTTGGAATTCTTTGTGAGTGTGACCATTTATTTTTCTGCTGCTTCTATTGACTGCAGTGTGCAGCATGCATCACCAAACCTGTATCCTCAGAACTTGATGAATACTCGTGGAATTAATGCACAGATGGGCCTCTGCCAGGCCAGCGAGCATCTGCTCTGTGAGACACGGCCCGCCAGCCGGTGTTCCTGAAGGCTTGGAAAGAGCCTCCTGATCCGCACAGTGATTGCAGGCACATGGCTCTCCCACCCCCTTCTCTAGAATCCCAGGGATGAAAGGTAAGCAAAGACACTTCCGGGTGTTCGCATTCAAAGGTGGCATATGGGTCAGATGACTGCTGATGACCAGTGTGATCAAAGGCTTGGAGAGATGACAGGGCTCAGAAATGAGGCCTCTTCCGTGTGGAGAAGAGGAGGCTTGGCTTGATTTAAATCTATAAAGTTCACAGCAGAAGGAGAGGTCTTCCTTGAAGTTTCAGAGTTCAAGGCTAAGGAACACCCACTTTACTCCAAAGGATCTTGTGATGTGTTCTACCCCCCCCCCAAAGGAAAGTAGACCGAAAAATAAAACCAGGATTATGGAGGCTTCCAATTCTAGATGATGGATCTGAGGCTGGGCATAGGAAATGAGTGTGAGGCCCTTGTATAACAGTGTGATCCATGTTTAGCCAATGGTCAATGAATACACGATGGGATGAATATCATGCAAAGCAACTTTTCTCCCCCAGTGACCAGCAGAGCCTGGTCAAAGCCAGCAATGCTGGGCTAAATGGACTTGAAGAACCATTGATGTGTTACTCACAGGGTTCTCAAACTCTGTATAACCCATGTTGAAAGATTTGTCTTCCAGGTTTGGGGGGATCAGACAGGATGGGAGAGTTGTGGGAGATGTCTGCATTCAGGTTTGGCTTTTCATACTAGATGGATGGAGGAGTCTACAAATGGAGAAGGTAAACCAGGCACTGGTGGCTCATACCTGTAATCCAGCTACTCAGCAGGCTGCTACCTGAGGATCGAGATTCAATGCTAACCCAGGTAGGAAAACCCTGAGATTCTTCTCTCCAATTAACCACTAAAAAGTCAAAAGTGGAGCTGTGGCTCGAGTGATAAAGCACCATCTTTGAGTGAAAAAGCTAAGGCAGGGGCTGGGAAGTTGGCTCAGTGGTAGAGTGCTTGCCTTGCATGCCTGAGGCCCTGGGTTCGATTCCTCAGCACCACATAAGCAAAAAGAAAAAAGCCGGAAGTGGCGCTGT
>NW_012282373.1:0-1468 GCF_000151885.1 Dipodomys ordii
CGGAAGTGGCACTATGGCTCAAGTGGTAGAGCGCTAGCCTTGAGCTGAAGAGCTGAGGGACAGCACCCAGGCCCAGAGTTCAGGCCCCATGACTGGACCCAAAAAACAAACAAACAAACAAAGAGTCCCAGTTTTGACAAGCAGAGGCAACAGTGAGTTTCTAGAAGGATACAAGATGAGTACAACCTGGATGATGGCACCAAAAGAGCCCAGCTTGGAGAAGGAGACCTGGCCCAGGGAGGCATCCTGTGGGTAAGGCAGTATCATTGAGGCACACTCAATCATCAGCACCAACCAGCACCCAGCCTCTCTCCCCAAAAGACATGGTAAGAGGGGCATCCTCATACCTGCATGCCCCGTGGCATGGCAGCCTCATCAATGAGTAGCTCCAAGATGTGGATGGCCACAATAAGCACAGACAGGCCCTATGTACAGCAAGGTCAGTTACCAACTCTGCCCCAGCCCACAGCTATACCCAGAGCTCAAAGTTACAAGCAGAAATCTCGTCCAATATTTTCAGTTTTCAAATCTAGGTGTAGTTCCAACTAGCTGTGGGCAAACCTTTAAGGCAACAGAGCACCTTAGAGGAAATGAAAGAAGGCAATATTACAGAAAGTAAGCTGGGTGCTGGTGGCTCTCACATGTAATCCTAGCTATGCAGGAGGTTGAGATCTCAGGATCATGGTTTGAAGCCAATCTGGGCAGGAAAGTCCATGGGACTCTTACCTCCAATTAATCACCAAAAACATTGCCAAGTGAAGCAAGATGCTGGTGGCTCACACCTATAATCCTAGCTACTCAGGAGGCTGAGATCTGAGGATCACAGTTCAAAGCCAGCTTGGGCAGGAAAGTCCATGAGACTCTAATCTCCAATAAACCACCAGAAAACTAGAAGTGGTGCTGTGGTTCAAGTGGTAGAGCACTACCTTGAGCTGAAGCACTGAGGGACAGTGCCCAGGCCCAGAGTTCAAGCCCCATGACTGACCAAAAAAAAAATTGTGCCAGGCCCTGAATTTAAGCTCTAATATTGGTACCAAAGGAAAGAAAAAAGATACCCATGGGGCTGAGGAGGGGCTAGGTGTGGCTAAGTACTAGAGTGCCATCATGTGCAAGGCTGAGTGAGTTCCAGACCCAGCACTGAAATAAAAAATAAATTAAAAAAGAAAAAAAAAGGAGTCGTTAGCTCCCATTTCCCACACAGGCAGCAGTAATCACTTCTCTTATCTTCTATTTATTTCTACTTTAAGCATATTATGTTAAAATAATTCCTCACCAAAACTTAAAAAAAAAAAGTAGTATCTAGAAAAGAGTACCTCTTTCTGACTGCAAGACCTATTCCTGAGTCAAGTATTTGGCAAGTGGAGGGAATGGATAAGTGTTCAACTCTTATTCATTTTTTTTGTTTTTTGTTTTTATTTGGGTCCGGTCATGGGGCCTGAAGTCCGGGCCTGGGCGCTGTCCCTCAGCT
>NW_012282374.1:0-2792 GCF_000151885.1 Dipodomys ordii
GAGAGGAGAGGAGAGGAGAGGAGAGGAGAGGAGAGAAGAGAAGAGAAGAGAAGAGAAGAGAAGAGAAGAGAAGAGAAGAGAAGAGAAGAGAAGGGAAGAGAAGAGAAGAGAAGAGAAGAGAAGAGAAGAGAAGAGAAGAGAAGAGAAGAGAAGAGAAGAGGTGGTTCCTGGGAGTCCAAGTTGAGGTTTCCCATAATATTGGGAAGAAGGCCCAGTGGAAAGAACACATCATGGCATAAAGTCACCACCAGCTGGTACAAACTATGTAGTACAAGTCCTCCCTGTGGTCTGAGTTCAAGCCCCAGGACCGACACATACTTAAACTTTCCACAATGAAGACAAGCCATTGTTGAGCCTAGCCATCCACCTCCATGTGATGAAGACTCTAACAGTAGAACAATACCACTACTTGGACAATACCCACCTCTTGGATCAGTCATTCTTTTTCAAAAGATCCTGGAAACCTGAGACTTTTGCTGAGTTAAGAGCATAGGGATGAGTCTCTAGAGAAGGGATCCATAGTCCAACAAAAAAATACAGCTCTGCCATCAATTTGCGGGCCTGTCTGACCACGCACAAGAAAGTTATAGATATATTTAAACATTTATATATCTCAAAAACAAAGTGTACAATTAAACTTTTGCTGAGCACCTAGCCAGGTCCTGCATGGGATCGTCCCTGGTATTCTCCAATGCTAATTGTCTTCGGACTCTTTCCGTACCAACTTTAGCCATAGGGTTTAGAATAAGTATCTGGCCATTGTAAGATGACCTTACCTTCCTTCTAGGATCATGGGAAGTAAATGGGTATTACAGACCATCGAGTTCCCTAGAAAACAAGGTTTGAAATACATTTGGGTTGTCCTATGACCAAGGGCTGCAGTGCCCATCCATTCTGCTATGATGTCAAATTGTAGCCAAACACCTCTGCTTCCATTCTCTTGGGTCTCTCAGACTTGTTTTGCAGAGCACCATTTATCCCTGTATATGAGCATGACTTTTTGCTCAATTTGGACATAGTGGTTGGATTTAGTTACCAGTCTCGATCTTTGAGTTCTCTAATTACTACAACAGTGAGCATCACACACACACACACACACACACACACACACACACACACACACACACAATGATATAATTGTTTTCTTAGACCATTTCCTCTTCCTTCATCTTAAATATTATCCCCCTCAACATACACACCACACACACACTTTGGAAACTAGACTAATTTAATCACAGTCTTGATTACCAAACGCACAGTTGCTGAAGAAGAAAACCACTGAGAGACTTTGTTCCTTCGGGGTCTCTGTAGGAAAGAGCAAGCAGCTCTAATTCAGAAGCAAAAGAGAAAACCTAGAGCCAGAGATTCAAGTGGCTAGCATGGCTAAAACAGGATGAAGGAAATGGAAATAAACACAAAGCAAAGACCAGGACACCAGCACACCAAGGACTGCTGGATGATGCAAGGCCCTTCTACTTTCTGCCTTTGACCTTATTGTAAGAAGCAGGCATGTGAGTGAGACATAGGCACTCATCAACTATGTGCTCATCCTAGACATGGATGAGAGATGAGCTTTGCCATGGAGACAGAGAGACAGACACAGGATCTGTAGACCACCCTTGGCATAGAAAGATTTTAACAATGGAAAGAGGAGAACGTTATACAGAGACATCTGGGCTAGGAGCCAGGACCAAATCACTGTGACTATCACCCTGGTCATGTGGCTCAGCCTTGTGGGGGTCTCAGTTTCCTCACATACAAAAGAGAAGGGATATTTATCCAGCAAGGATTGAGAGGTGGCAAGAGTCCAGCATTCAAGTCTGACAGACCTGATACTCTACTTTAGTTCTGCCATTCCCTAGCTTGGAATCTCCTACATTTTATTTAATATCTCAGCTGTTATTTTTTTCTATCTGTAAAACTGAAGGTCATGACCAGATACAGTAAATCACTGTGTGAAGTTTCTGGGTTTTCTAGCAGGCACTTGTTAATGATGGCTATCACTATTCTCTACCTCCCAGTGATGACTATCATAAACAGCAAATAAGATCATGTGTGAGGGATGATTGTAAGGCAGTAAGGCTCATGTTGCACACTGCCATCTGTATGGATTGCAGATGTTATACTATTGCTCTCTTCTATGCATGCAGACATGCACATGTGCATGCATGTGTGCAGAGACCCTCTTCTTTTGCAGTTTTTATTCAGTCACTTTATGACTCTGTTAAAGATCTTCCTTATCACTTGGTTTAGACCAGAAAATTAATCTATCACTCATATTGAATCTAAGGAGCATAAAACAACTGTTTGGCTATTTAAAAAAATTAAATCTACCACCAGGCATTTATGGCTCACAACTGTAATCTTAACTGCTCATGAGGCTGAAATCTGAGGATCATGGTCCAAAGCTAGCCTAGATAGGAAAGTCCATGAGACATTTTTTTCACCAATTAATCGCCAAAACATTAGAAGTGAGCTGTGGCTTAAGTGGCAGAGTGCTAAGTTTGAGCAAAAAAGCTTAAGGTCATTGCCCAGGCCCTGGGTTCAAGCCCCAGAGCTGGTACACACACACACACACACACACACACACACAAAGTACATTCTAAAATGAAATACTGTCCCCACTGAGAAAACTTAAAAAATGTATACAGGGGGGCTGGGAAGGTGGCTCAGTGGTAGAGCACTTGCCTTGCATGCATAAGGCCCTGGGTTCGATTCCTCAGCACCACATAAGCAAAAAGAAAAAAAGCCAGAAGTGGCGCTGTGGCTCAAGTGGTAGAGCACTAGCCTTG
>NW_012282375.1:0-3281 GCF_000151885.1 Dipodomys ordii
CACTTCTGGCTTTTTTCTTTTTGCTTATGTGGTGCTGAGGAATCAAACCCAGGGCCTCTGGCATGCAAGGCTAGCGCTCTACCACTGAGCCACCTTCCCAGCCCATGTCATTTTATTTGTATAGCATATTTTCTGGGTCAATTTGTCCTCTGAAGAGGAGCTGGGCTGTTTCCATAACCTCGGCGCTGTGTAGTGCAGCAGTGAACATGGATGTACAAGTAAGTAGTGCAGGTCTTATTTTTAATAATAGCATACATCTGTTATCTTAAAGGGAGCAAAGGTTGACAGCACACCAGCTCGGGTTGACGTGTGCACCCTTCAGGTGCATCCTGGGCCCACTGAGTCAGAGCAAAGGGAGAGCCCTCTTTGGCCTCCACAGAACATTAGACAAAGAGGACTCCATTTTGGTTTGGCTCCAGCCTTGCTAGTGTCCTGCTCAGCAAAAGCAACTGTCCCCACCTGCTCAGGCAGTTTGAAGCCATTGCTCCCCGGACTTGTCTTGGTCCTGCATAAAGAACATTTTTAGAATATCACCTGCTCCTTGCATGGGAGACATGCCAACACTTCCCTTGAAGAGCACTTGGATGTGTCATGGCTGCCCAGATTCCCTGTGGGCATCCCTGCTCCAGTGAGAGGATCAGAAGATCCTGAGGTGGCATTCGCTTGAGGAATGCCACCAAGTGTCCCAGGGAACCATGCAGGGTCAACCTTAGGCTCTAAGGTGAGGGAGCCATTTTCCATAGGAACCCAATCTTCAAGCTGGATGCTCATGCCTTTCATCCTAGCTACACAGGAGGCTGAGATCTGAGGATCACAGTTTGACGCCAGCTGGAGCAAGAAAATCCAAAAGACTCTTATCTCACATTAACTAGCAAAAAGCCAGACGCAGAGGTGTAACCCAGTAGAGTGCCAGCCTTGAGCAAAAAAAAAAAAATCGAAGCAAGAGTGTGAGGGCTCTGAGTTCAAGCTCAAATACTGGCAAAAAAAATAATCAAACAACAACCACCAAACAATTCTCTTTCCTCATGGCCTCTCCTTGGTACATTAAAAGATGGATATCTCACAGACCTTTCAGACTCTTATTTCCTTTCTTCTTCATAGAACCTGTCTTTAGAGAACCCAGACATATCCTCCACAGTATCTGGTAGGGTAGGGTCTCAGAGGTCTAGCCATGAGAGTGCTCTTTGGAAAGTTCTGATTGTAAACAAAAAATAACCAAAACGCTAGAGAACCTTAGTGAAGGAGGAAGGAATTTGGCCTAAGCAATCTAGAAGACTTAGCAAGAAAAGAAGAATCTGAACTCACTCTTCAAGTATCCCGAGATTGCCAAGTGGAGATTCCAGTGGATGATTTTTTTTTTTTTTGCCAGTCTTGGGGCCTGAACTCTGGGCCTGGGTGCTGTCCTTCAGCTCTTCAGCTCAAGGCTAGCGCTCTACCACTTGAGCGACAGCGCTACTTATGGCTTTTTCTGCTTATGTGGTACTGAGGAATCAAGCCCAGGGCCTCACGCATGCAAGGCAAGCACTCTACTGCTAAGCCACCTTCCCAGTGGAATGACTCTTTTTGAGCCAACTTTTGTTGAGTACTGACGGTGTTATGCTATCCTCTTGGTCACAGTACTGTTACTCAGTGTCCTTGGGAAGGGGTGTCCATGATTCCCATGTATTGAGTGTACTACTCATATGACATTTCTATGTATTAATTCATGTACTCTTACAACCTGGGATACTATGCTCATAGAATCTCCATTTTACAACTAAGGTTATTTGTCTAAGGCCACACTGAAAGTAGGTGGTAGACTTGGAATTGCTACCTTGCTATTTTGACTCAGAGTTTCTGACATCTTTGCTACAGTACCCAGAAAACCAACAGACTCAATGGAAACAAAAGGAATGAGGCATTGGGGTTGTTTTGAAAGTGCAAAATTTTTGATATTCCTTCCTGCTGTGCCTGGAGGGTAGTTTTCCTCTTCTGGATTGGACATAGGGACTCATTGCCAGTAAATAGAATAAATAAAGCAGAAGCAATAGTGTACAACTTTGAACACTAGCGTATATGGCTTCTGGCCACACTCTTTGGAGAAAATCAACCACCATATTGTAAGGATACTCATGCAGTTCTATGGAGAGGTTTACATGGTGGGGACTTCTTCCCTTGTCTCTCCTCAACAGCCAGTAAGGAGCTGAGGCATCCTGCCAGTCACATGATGAGTTTAGATGCAGATTTCCCCAGTCCCTGTCAAGTCTCAGATGACCACAGGCTTAGCCAACATTTTGCCTGCAACCTTGTCAGAACTGCTTACCTTAACCTTCTACATATCCAGACCCATGAATATTATGGGGGGAGGAATGAATGTATATTGTTTTAAGCCACTAGTGTTGGGGGTCACTTGTTACACAGCAACAGATAACTGATACAGGCAGGAGGGTATCTTTTTTTTGGGGGGGGGTGTCTGGTCATGGGGCCTGAACTCTGGGCCTGGGCACTGTCCCTTAGCTCTTCAGCTCAAGGCTAGTGCTCTACCACATGAGCCACAGCATCACTTCTGGCTTTTTTCTTTATGCTTATGTGGTGCTGAGGAATCGAACCCAGGGCCTCAGGTATGCAAGGCAAGCGCTCTACCACTGAGCCACCTTCCCAGCCCCCAGGAGGGTATCTTATGTCTCCAATGCTATCAGCAGTTAGCATTCAGGGTTGAAGCTCATCATTTTTTTTAAGAGAACCAGGAATGGGGAGTACAGGTTTTAGGATAAATAACGAAGCACAGTCTACATCAGTTCACAGCCAACCTGCAAGATTGGACTCACAGGGCCCACTTAGCAAAAGCAAACTTCTCACTCTCCAATCTCTGACCACCCCCTCCCACACCCAATGAGAAAATACCTCTCCTTTATTCTACTCTTCCTGCCTGTGCAGCCTTTAGTGCACACACCATTCTTCCTGATGAGAAAGAATGTTGGGCACCTAGAATGTTGGGCTCATATTTTAATTCTTCCTATACACAATCCTCTGGTCACTGCAGGAGCCCCATTAATTTTGGGGGAATGAATACTTTCCATTCTGAAGTCACATGGCTGATGACTGGGCTCTCATTCAGTTCCAGACAGTGTGTGCTTCTTTCTTTCTTTCTTTCTCTTTCTTTCTTTCTTTATTTCTCCCTCTCTCTCTTTTCTTTTTCTCTTTCTTTTTCTTCCCTCCCTGCCTCCCTCCCTCCCTCTCTGCCTCCCTCCCTCCCTCCCTCCCTCCCTCCCTCCCTTCCTTCCTTCCTTCCTTCCTTCCTT
>NW_012282376.1:0-1347 GCF_000151885.1 Dipodomys ordii
CTGTCCCTCAGCTCTTCAGCTCAAGGCTAGTGCTCTACCACTTGAGCCACAGCGCCACTTTTGGATTTTTTTCTTTTTGCTTATGTGGTGCTGAGGAATCGAACCCAGGGCCCAAGGCAAGCGCTCTACCACTTGAGCCACCTTCCCAGCCCCTGCTTCTGTATTCTTAAACAAAGTTTTCCACTCTATAAAATTTGAAAGCAATGGAAATCAGGAAAAACAATACTTAACCTTTTAAGAGGTGGTTTCCAAATTGTGACATGTTCACATTATGTTCTAAATCATAAAGGAAGAACACTGAGTCTGAAATGAAAGAATTTTGCAGTTTCAACTCCAACTACATAGTAAAGTTTATAATAATAAAATAGTTGTTTTTAAAAGTCTCTTAAAATCAACTAAAAAATGGATTGAATGACATATTTTTAGGTAAATATATAGTACACTCTCCCTTACATTCACATATTGTGAGATAAGGCATTTCCTATTCAAGTTATTTCAGTTATTCAAACTGAAAAAGAAATCATCAAGATACACATTTGTAATTTATATTTGCAACTAAAAGAGTATAATATTTCATAAGTAATATCAAACTACTCCTTGGATATTTTGACATCCTATCTTCTCAATTAAAAGCAAATTATTGTTTTAGACATGATCAGAGACTTCAAAGACATAATGAAAATACTGAGGTGTACAACTCACCAAATGTTAAACCACTTAAACATGAAGAACCCAGGGTCCTGATTCATTCTGAACATGACATTAGATAGTCTTTTATGATACTCTTTCATAATAGTCTATGGGAATTGCTTCCTAAGTTAATATCATGTGAACAGGACCCTGTGTTTTTCTGGTTTTCTTTGGTGTACTATTAGTTGGGTTTGCTTTGAGCTGTTCCAACTCAAAGCAAGGCACATAGTCGTAAATCAAGAAAGGAGAAGACTTGAAGAAGTAGCACTTTCTTGGAATGAACTGCCTTATTAACCAAGAAATATGCAAAATAACTATTCCTAGTTGAAAGGAAGTCGATAAACAAATTTATAACAACAAACACTTCTATCTCAAAACAAATGCAATTTATCATCATTGGAGAACTGCCATTATCTGCCCCAATAGATATGTCCACTAGTGTTGTATGAAAGCTTACTGGTACCAGTTGTCATGAACATATAAATTAATAAGGTACATTTTATGTCATCTTCAAATTATAGAAGAATGGTTTCCATAAGTGATATTGAAACTATAGCATTGAAATATTGAAACTATAGCATCCTACTTTGTCATTCTTAAATATTTATTTATTTTTTTGGGGGGTCCGGTCGTGGGGCCTGAACTCTGGGCCTGAGC
>NW_012282377.1:0-1155 GCF_000151885.1 Dipodomys ordii
AGTGTGGCCTTGTTTGTAAACATTTGTAAATACCCCGTCTTTATAAGAGAGGAAACATTAGGGCAGGTGCTAGTGGCTCACTCCTGTAATCCTACTTACTCAGGAGGCTGAGATCTGAGTATCACAGTCCAAAATGGGCTGGGTAGAAAAATCTTTTGGGTGCTTATCTTCAATTAACCACAAAAAAACCAAAAGTATAGATGTGATATGGTGCTAACCATTAACAACAAAAGCTCAGGAACATCACCCAGGCCCAGAGTTCAAGCTCCAGAGTGGTACAACATTAATAGATAATAAACAAATTGGAGAAGATATGAAGGGGAAAGGGAATGAAATTGCCAGGAGTATAGTTGGGTGTCATGAATACCTATAAAAAGATTGAAAAGTTTGAAATTATACAAACTTAATAGATAGGGTTGGAATAACAAAAACAGAAACACAGTTGTTCTTTATTTGAAAATATTTTTTTACAAGAGCTGTTGCTGGTGGCACATACCTGTAATTGTTACACTTCTATGCCTGAGGTGGGCACATCTCAAGTTCAAGGTCAGTCTGAGGTACATAGTAAGACTTATTCTAAAAAATATCTGGGTGAAAAAAATACCATTCATATGACAACACATACACATTAATTGAACTCATTCTCTCTATCAAATAAATATGTTTGCCATACTAACAAAGTTTGTCCAAAATTATAAATTTGAATATGTTTGAATTAATTTGGAAACATTTCCAATTTCTGTTATCATTTGAGTTGCAGGCTGCTATAACTATATTGTAGCATGCTTTTCTTTATCAATTAATAATACTGGAAAATAAGAATTTGTTATAAGGGAAGTAAGAAGATATGTATGAATGTTTGAGTTAAATTTCTCTCTTTTTTTGGGGGGGTGTCCGGTCGTGGGGCTTGAACTCTGGGCCTGGGCGCTGTCCCTCAGTTCTTCAGCTCAAGGCTAGCGCTCTACCACTTGAGCCACAGTGCCACTTCCCACTTTTTTTCTTTTTGCTTATGTGGTGCTGGGGAATCGAACCCAGGGCCTCATGCATGCAAGGCAAGTGTTCTACCACTGAGCCACCTTCCCAGCCCCCAACAATATTTTTTTCCCAACAATATTTTTTCAGACTTGCCCAAACATCTGCATTTCAGGGTGAAGA
>NW_012282378.1:0-2973 GCF_000151885.1 Dipodomys ordii
GGGCGGAGGGGCGGCGGGAAGGGCGAGCTCGCCGGGAGGCCGTGACTTTCGGGAGGACTTGGCTTTCCCGGGAGGAGGGTGGGTGGGGAGCGCTCTGGCAGAGGGCTCCGTCAGACCCTGCGCCCGCGCCCCGCGCTCCGCGCTCCGCGGAGCTAGCTGTCAGCAGCGCTGGGTGGATCCGGCCTGGGCCTGGCCATCTCCAGCCGGGTGGACAAGCCCCCGGAGCCCTTGCACCCTGCCTGCCCGTTCTCAGGTAATGTGGATGCTTTCGGAAACTGCGTGGGGCTGAGGAGGATGAGTCCATGGTGAGAAGCGATTTAAATGGCTTAGCTTCTTTTTTGAGTGAGAAGCCTTGTGAATGACTTAGTTTTCTTTGAGTTGTCTCCTCGAAGAGTTGTGGAAACTCACCGATCCATTGCCTCTCCTCTCCACCCTCCCCCCCCCCCACAACACCCTTGTTTCTGTGAGCTTGTTTTTTTTTTCTTTTTTAAAGGGCACCTAAGTCATTTGGTCTTCCGTAGGTCAACAGTAGCAACACAGACCACAACTAAGCCCGAGGCATATCTTTCTAATACTGTGAGAATATAGCAAGACTTTGCTGTCAAGTTGATAGAGAAACGAATGGGACCTATGATAGAACAGTAGGTTTTGTATTACCTGCTTGAATGTTTGCAGATAGGGAATGAGGTTCCATGACGTGTCATGAAAAGTTAATGCATTCCTTTTTCTTGCTGACTCAAGAAGTCACCAGAGCAGATGTGACACACCTGGCACTTTAAAAAAAAATCGGTTTTGGGGCTTTGAACTCAGGGAGCTGTTTTGCTGTACCACTTTGAGCAACAACTCCACTTCCGGTTTTTAAGTGGTTCATTGGAAATAAGAGTCTCACAGAGACTTTTCTGCCTGGGCTGGCTTTGAACCGTGAGCCTCAGGTCTCAGCCTTCTGAGTAGGTAGGATTACAGGTGTGAGCCATCAGTGCCTAGCTATTACCTGGCACCTTTCATGGGAACTGGTGTTCACTTTACTTGGGAAGACTTTGTTGGGCTCTCTTCACTGGTATTAAAAAAGAATCCTCCTAAAGGTTCCATACATGAACAGTAAGTAATGAACAACTAGAGATATAATTGATTCAGAAGCCTCTTTAGTGTCAGCTGCTGTTAGAAGAAGGAAATTTTTTAAAAGCAGAAATTGGTGTTTTTCAAACGTTCAGTTTATTTGCTGCTTTGGTTAATCACAGCTAAACATTGTCCCCTAAAAGATCCATCCATCATCATTTTAACTGCCTGTCATGTGTGTGTCACATGGCTCTTGCAAAAATGCATTCTGATTTCAAGTTTTGTAATACTGTGGTTTGATCCTGAAGGGTCTCCTTTCTTTTTCACTAAACAGGAGCCATGACATTTAATAAAAATAGTGTACTTTAGGAAGTTGAGATTAGTGGTCTTAAAATAACATATTTGCTATGTTGGCAGTTAAAAAAAATTTTTTTTAATCAAGACCTCCGAGGACATTTGCACAGTTGAGCAAAGGTGGACAGAGCTACTTTATTGAGATTTGTGAGCATTTGCTTTTCAGGAGCTTCCCATATTTTCTACATATGTTTAATGCAGTAAAAAGATCTTGATTAACTAGTTGAACAGAAATTAGGAAAGTTATTCAAACTCTGAATTTGTTTCTCCATTAGTAAAATGGTGTAGTAGGAGTCATTCCTGCTAGAAATCACTTTCAAGTAAGTTGTTTGTAGCAGTGCTAGGCTTTAGAAATGTGAACCTTAACTTAAAAGGGTTTTTTTTTTGTTTGCTTGTTTTGTTAAATAGACCAGGTGGCATGTCTTCTTAACTGGAGAGTCTCCTGTCTCATCCTCTCTAGTGCTGATGTACTACCATGTCCCACCCAAGGAGCTTATAAATGTAATATATAGAAAATAAATTTTAAAAATATGGAATACCAAAGATATAGCTCATTCCAGATGTTTAGCATAGATCAGAGCAATAAGATTTCAGAGGACTGTAATGTGTTGTGGTTGGCTGTTGGGTTTTGAAAAGACACTTTTAACAATTATTAGCAATTAATGTGGAGCAGCAGAAGGATTGAGAATGATTTTTCTTTTTCAAAGTTTTAGCAAAGATTTATGTTTTTTCTAACATGATTAAAGTAGGGAGAAATAGAAAAAGAGCAACATTTCCTGCTTTCAGTGTGTGAAATGAAAGTTAAAGACTCTGAGGATAAGTCCAGTGTTTCAAAGCCAGTGTGGGTGGACAGAGAGTTTGGGTGATGTTATCTCTAACCACTAAAAAGCCAGAAATGAAGCTGTAGCTCTAGCTGTAGTGGTAGAGTGCTAGCCTTCAGAGAAAAAAGCTAAGTCCCTAGACCCTGAGTTCAAGTCTTAGTATTCATTCCCTCTCTCTCCCTCCCTTCCTCCCCCCTCTCTCTTTAGACAGTCCCTAGACCATGAGTTCAAGTCTTAGTATGCATTCATTCTCTCCCTACCTCCCTCTCTCCCTCTCTCTCTCCTTCTCCCTCTATCCCTCTCTCTCTCTTTCCCTCCCTCTTCCTCTCTTCCTTCCCCCCCTCCCTCCCCCGATAATTTTTGGAGAGGAAGAAGAAAGGAATGGCAAGGATAGTGATTTTTAAGACTGCCAAATCATCTTTTTGAGGACTTTAGTGTACTAACTTCAACAGAAATCCAAAATCACTTGTCAGTATTTGGCCTACGATGTTGGCATTCTAGACTGTAATGAAATCTAAGAATTTAGGAAACTTTTGCATAAGTGTTAGTGAAAATTGCTTCAGTAGAGGTGACAGATATTTTTGTAGAGAATATCACAAAGGCAATCAACTTTTTAGAAATTTGCCCATAACAGTTTTTTCTTGTCTTTACTGAAAGTTGGTTACCATTGTAATTAGAGAAAATTTGGAAAATAGAGAATCAATAGAATTTTAGCACTCCAAATCCCATTTTCTTTAACATT
>NW_012282379.1:0-2247 GCF_000151885.1 Dipodomys ordii
GCCATTCTAACTGGGGTGAGGTGGTATCTTAATGTTGTTTTGATTGGCATTTCTTTTATGGCAAGGAAGGTTGATCATTTCTTCATGTGTCTATTGGCCATCTTTCTTTCTTTTTCAGAGAAGTTTCTCTTTAAGTCATTAGACCACTTATTTATTGGGCAGTTGTTTCTCTGAGGATTTGTTGTTGGGAGATTTAATTTTTTGAGTTCCAAGTATATATTAGATATGAGACCCTTGTCTGTTGTATGGCTAGTGAAGATCTTCTCTGAATCCCTGGGCTTTCTATTGATCTTGCTAGCTATGTCCTTTGCCATGCAGAAGATCTGCAACTTCATACAATCCCATTTATCCAACCTTTCTTTGATTTGTTTTGTTTCCGGGTCTCTATTAAGAAAATTTGGGCCTGTGCCAAGAAGACCTAGGGTTTCTCCTATTCCATCCTGTAATGTTTTCAGAGTATCTGCTTTGACTCTGAGGTCTTTGATCCATATGGAGTTGATTCTGGTGCAGGGTGATATATAAGGATCTAGCTTTAGTTTTCTACAAGTAGTTAACCAATTTTGCCAGCACCATTTACTGTAGAGGCTGTCTTTCTTCCATTCTATTTTTTAGGCTCCCTTATCGAAGATTAGATGGCTATAGGTCTGTAGGTTCATTTCTGGGTTTTCAATTCTATTCCATTGGTCCTGAGGTCTGTTCTTGTGCCAGTACCAAGCTTTTTGATTACTGTGGCTTTATAGTAGAGTTCGAAATTTGGTATTGGTATTCCTCCAGCAGTGTTCTTTCCGTTGAGGGGCGTTTTTGCTATTCGAGGTCTTTTATTGTTCCATATGAATTTTTGGATTGCCTCTTCTATTTCCTTGAAGAATGAGGTTGGAATTTTGATAGATATCGCGTTGAATTTATAGATAGCCTTGGGAAGTATTGCCATTTTCACGATGTTAATCTTTCCAATCCAGGAGCATGGGATGTTTTTCCCATTTTCTAAGTTCTGTTTTGATTAACTTTTTCAAGTTTTTGAACTTTTCATCATAAAGGTCCTTCACTTCTTTGGTTAAGTTAATTCTTAAGTATTTTATTTTTTGTGGGGCTATTACAAATGGAGTTGCTTTCCTAATTTTAGCCTCACTTTTCTCATTGTTGGCATACAGAAAAGTCATTGATTTGGGGGGGGGTTAATTTTATACCCTGCTAGTGTGCCAAAGCTTTGAATCAGCTTGAGTAATTTGGGAGTGGAATCTATGGGATTCTTTAAATACAAGATCATGTAATCTACAAAGACGGAGAGTTTTATTTCTTCTTTCCCTATTTGGATCCCCTTTATGTCTGCATCTTGTCTTATTGCTGTAGCTAGGCATTCTAATACTAGGTTGAAGAGAAGTGGAGAGAGAGGACATCCTTGTCTTGTTCCTGAGTTAAGAGGAAATGGCTTTAGTTTTCCACTATTAAGTATAATGCTGGCTGTAGGTTTGTCATAAACAGCCTTTATTGTATTGAGGAATGTTACATGGATTCCTAATTTTTCCAAAACCTTCATCATAAAGGGCTATTGGACCTTGTCAAATGGTTTTTCTGCATCATTGAGATAACCATGTGGTTCTTATTCTTGCTCCTGTTGATGTGGTGAATAATATTAATTGAATTGCGTATATTGAACCAGATTTGCATCCTTGAAATGAATCCTGTTAGATCAGGATATATGATTTTTCTGATGAATTGTTGAAGTCGATTGGCCAAAATTTTGTTGAGAAGTTTTGCATCAATTTTCATCAAAGTACTGGGTCTAAAGTTTTCTTTCTTTGATGAGTCCCTGCCTGGTTTTGGGATGAGGGTTTTGATGGCCTCATAGAATGTGTTCAATAGTGAACTTTCTCTTTCAATTTCCTTGAAGAGTTGGAGGAGTATTGGTGTGAGCTCTGCTTTGAAGTCCTTGTAGAATTCTGCTGTAAAACCATCTGGTCCTGGACTTTTCTTAGCTGGGAGGTCTCTTATTGCTGTTTCTATTTCAATGCTTGATATGGCCTGTTAACATGGTTTAACTCATCTTGGTTTAGTTTTGGCATATCAATATTTGCTAGGAAAAGCTCCATTTCTGCCAGGTTCTCAAACTTATTAGCATAAAGTTTTGAGAAATATTCCCTTATAATGCTCTGAATCTTAGTTGTTTCCGTGGTGATGTTTCCATTCTCATCTCTGAGTTTATTTATTTGGGTGTGTTCTCTTCTTTTTCTGATAAGATTTGCTAAG
>NW_012282380.1:0-1126 GCF_000151885.1 Dipodomys ordii
AGATGGAGAAGTCTCAGGGACTTCCCAGCCTGGGCTGACTTTGAACTGCAGTCCTCAGTAACTCCTGAGTAACTAAGATTACAGGAATAGATTTCACCATGGCCCCATCCCCCCTCCTTTTTTTTTTTTTTTTTTTTGCTAATCCTAGGGTTTAAACTCAAGGCCTAGGCACTGTCCCTGAGCTTCTTTTGCTCAATGCTAGCACTCTACCACTTGAACCATTCTACACAGTCCCCCTTCTGGCCTTTTCTGTTTATGTGGTACTGAGGAATCGAACCCAGGGCTTCATGAATGCTAGGCAAGCATGATTTTTAGTGTTTGACTTTTCCTTGAAAAATGTTAGAATTTCCTCTTTACAGTTCAGAAATCCATCTAAATTACTCAGTTCATTCTTTATTTTCTTTCTTTTTTTTTTTTGGTTGGTTGTGGGGCTTGAACTCTAAGCCTGAGTGCTGTCCCTGCACTCTTCAAGAGCTCAAGGCGAGTGCTCTACCGCTTGAGCCACAACGCCACTTTCAGTTTTCTAGTGGATTATTGGAAATAAGAGTTTCATGGATGTTCCTGCCTGGGCTGGCTTTGAACCTCAATCCTCAGATCTCAGCCTCCTGAGTAGCTAGGATTATAGGTGTGAGCCACTGGCACTTGGCTACTTGCTTTTTTGATTGGAATTGGTGGTCTATTGCTTGAGCCACAACTCCACTTTTGGCTTTTTGCTGGTTTATTAGAGATAAGAGCCTCTTGGATTAGTTTGCCAGGGCTGGATTTGAACTTCAGATCTCAACCTCCTGAGTAGTGAGGATTACAGGAATGAGCCACCAACATCTGTTTGTTGTTAAAAATGCTTAAGGGGAAAATAGAAAATTTCTCCTCATTTCCTCTTCTGAAAGCTTTTTTGTATATTTTTTCTTTCTTTTTTTTTTTTTGGTCCGGTCTTGGGGCCTGAACTCTGGGCCTGGGCACTGTCCCTCAGCTCTTCAGCTCAAGGCTAGCACTCTACCACCTGAGCCACAGCGCCACTTCTGGTTTTTGAGTGGAGATAAGAGTCTCACGGACTTTCCTGCCCGGGCTGGCTTTGAACTGAGATCCTCAGATCTCAGCCTCCTGAGTAGCTAGGATTACAGGCTTG
>NW_012282381.1:0-1552 GCF_000151885.1 Dipodomys ordii
AGCAAAAAGAAAAAAGCCGGAAGTGGCGCTGTGGCTCAAGTGGTAGAGTGCTAGCCTTGAGCTGAAGAGCTGAGGGACAGCACCCAGGCCCAGAGATCAGGCCCCACGACCGGACCCAAAAAAAAAAAAAAAGTATCTGAGAAAACAAATGAATGAAAAGGTTCATTGTCTCTGAGGTTTTACCCATGGCCACCTGACTCCATGTTGCTGGCCCTCTAGGGATGCATTGCACTTTGGCATCAGACAGTGGCAGAGGCTGTCCATCTCATGGTACCCAGGAATCAGAAAGAGATTGCCTGCACTAGCTGGATGCCTCCTCATTCCCTATGTATCACATTCAAGGTCTCAGCCTAAACTGGATGCCACTATTCTCATTCAAGGGTATTTTTTCCCTTTAAGTGCATCCTCCCTAGAAACATTCTCCAGCACACCATCAGTAGTGTGTTTCGTTAACTTCTTAATCCAATCAAGTTGACAATCAAGATTAACTCTCACAAGCAAGATGAATAATGTAAGATAAAAATTGCTATCTTAGTCTTCCAAATCATAAGTTATCCCCACTTCATAGTTTAGCATATATCCATTCAAATGGTAAAATCTATAACCAGCCCAAACTATTTCTTGATTATCATCTTTCTTAGGTGACAATTTTAAAGTGAAATTTTGTAGTAACTTAAATCTCTTCCCCTTGTCCCATCTAAAAGCAAACAATTCACTACTTAAAGATAAGTTAAACATAATATAAATAAATAAATAATAGAAGCAAATAATTCCTTCTGAATAAAGATAAAATTTTCATTTGAGATGTTCTCAATTTATGAAAATATAATTTAAGAACTAAATAAGCACTTACAAAATGGTCTGCCTACTTGTCTTCTGTCTTTGTTGGTCTCCTTTCAAATTCTAACTCCTGTAGTTGGAAGCATGAGAATCTGTATCTAAATGATGTACACAGATACATATTTACATGTGTATAATTGTGGGATTGTGGGGATAGAGTGAAACAGAATAATGTAAAGTGAATAATATTAAAATATATTTTATCTACACATGGCTACAATGAAACAAAACTCACTGAAGGCTGTTTAGGGGATGGAGCAAGAGAAAAAAAGAAAGGATTAATCGGATAAAGTCTATGGCTTGATGCCAGTGGCTTACACATGTGATCCTAGCTACTCAAGAATCTGACATCTGAGAATTCAGGTTCAAAACCAGCCCAGGTAAGAAAGTCCGTGAGACTCTAAATTGTAATTAACCAGCCAAAAGCTGTAAGTGGAGAAGTGGCTCAAGCAGTAGACAAACAGCCTTGAGTGAAAATTGACAAGAAAATGAGACCCTGAACTCAAGCCCAAATACCAGCAGAATAATGCAAGAAAAAAGGAAGACAGAAAGATGGAAAGAGAGATAGAAAGAGAGAAAGAGAGAAAGAAAAAATGACAGAAAGAAAGAAAGAAAGAAAGAAAGAAAGAAAGGAAGGAAGGAAGGAAGGAAGGAAGAAAGAAAGAAAGAAAGAAAGAAAGGAAGGAAGGAAGGAAGGAAGGAAGAAAGAAAG
>NW_012282382.1:0-2044 GCF_000151885.1 Dipodomys ordii
CAGGAGATTATGTAAATGAGTGGATCCAGGCTGAGGCATCCTATTGGTCTCCATGGCAGGATGGCGCGTTAGCCAATGAGAGCGCTCCGCGGACAATCCGCATTCTTCCTATAAAAGGGTAGCGCGGGCGAGGTCGCGGCACTTTTCCCAGTTGCAGGGCGGAGCTCGGTGGTGTGCGGCGGCAGTGATGTCTGGTCGGGGCAAACAAGGAGGCAAGGCCCGCGCCAAGGCCAAGTCGCGGTCTTCCCGCGCCGGCCTGCAGTTCCCGGTGGGGCGCGTGCACCGCCTGCTGCGCAAGGGCAACTACGCGGAGCGGGTGGGGGCCGGCGCGCCGGTGTACATGGCGGCGGTGCTGGAGTACCTGACGGCCGAGATCCTGGAGCTGGCGGGCAACGCGGCCCGCGACAACAAGAAGACGCGCATCATCCCGCGCCACCTGCAGCTGGCCATCCGCAACGACGAGGAGCTCAACAAGCTGCTGGGCAAGGTGACCATCGCCCAGGGCGGCGTGCTGCCCAACATCCAGGCGGTGCTGCTGCCCAAGAAGACGGAGAGCCACCACAAGGCGAAGGGCAAGTGAGGCGGGTCCCGTCAGCGCGCCCCTCGCCAGGCTCCTTCGTGGCCGCGAAATCAAAGGCTCTTTTCAGAGCCACCCACTGTTTCAAATGAAGAGTTGTCACGCGAAGTAGCCGGTGTCCGCCTGTCCGTGCGGGGCCGGGCGAGCGGGGAGGGAGGCGGGTGCGGAGCGTCGGTTCGCTTCCTCGTCCCAACGGCCCGTCCCGTCCGACTCCCGGGAAAGTTGGCCGCCGGCCGCGCCGCGGGCGTCCGTGCCGAGTGTGTGGTCCCTCGCTGGTGTCGCTGCAGGCCCGCCCTGCGCTTCCCGAGCTCCTGTCCCACACTTGGACCTAGTGCCGGGGCCACCGTGGGCCTCGTGGGTTGGCGCGAGCTGGGCTCGCATCGCCCGCCCTGGCTTAGTCTCGGGAGCGCCGCGGCCCCTCGGCAACAACACACTCCCCGAGGCCCCCTCCAGTCCGGGTCTCCGCGCTGGGGCACGGGAGCGTCGGCCGGCGGAGGGCGGGGCTGCTTGAAGGCAGAGGAGGGCGGGCAGCGGACCACCCCAGCTACACACGGTGGTCGCACGGGACTCGGGCTACAGGAGCGCAGGCCGGCAGAAGGCGGGGCGGGGCGGGGCGGGGCGGGGCTGTCTCAGGGGAGTGAAGGGCGGGCTGAAGCCCAACCCCAGCTACCGACGGTGGGTGGTCCCGGACAACCGTGGAAAACCAGGTGCGTTGGGGGGTGGGGGGAAGTACTGGCCGAGAGGAGAGCAGGAAGTGCCGCGGGGGGGGCGGGACGGGGCGGTCCGCGTTCTGCCAGAGCCAACCGGGAGCGCTGGGGCGAGCGACGTCACGGCCAATGGGCGGCCAGCGCGGGCCTTTCAAATCCCTGGCGCCCAATGGGAAAAAGACGTCGCCTATAAAGTGTGTAGCGGGGGTGGCCTGCCGTCCGTTTCTGTGTGCGCGCTCGTGCCGAGTGTTTGTGAGACCGTCGCCATGGCCCGCACGAAGCAGACGGCGCGCAAGTCGACCGGCGGCAAGGCCCCGCGCAAGCAGCTGGCCACCAAGGCGGCCCGCAAGAGCGCGCCGGCCACGGGCGGCGTGAAGAAGCCGCACCGCTACCGGCCGGGCACCGTGGCCCTGCGCGAGATCCGGCGCTACCAGAAGTCGACGGAGCTGCTGATCCGCAAGCTGCCGTTCCAGCGGCTGGTGCGCGAGATCGCGCAGGACTTCAAGACGGACCTGCGCTTCCAGAGCTCGGCCGTGATGGCGCTGCAGGAGGCGAGCGAGGCCTACCTGGTGGGGCTGTTCGAGGACACCAACCTGTGCGCCATCCACGCCAAGCGCGTCACCATCATGCCCAAGGACATCCAGCTGGCCCGCCGCATCCGCGGGGAGCGCGCTTAAGCTCACCCGGCGGCCCTCGGCAAGTTCCATCGCATCCAAAGGCTCTTTTCAGAGCCACCCACTGCGCCCTCGGAAGGAGCTGT
>NW_012282383.1:0-2687 GCF_000151885.1 Dipodomys ordii
ACCTGTATCCTTAAACGACTTGTTTTTCCCCATCTCCTCCACAAGTTATACTGACATCAAATATAGTGAAAGCAGGGGTTATACTGTGAGGGAGTGACATACAAAGCAACAAAGAGATAATCTTATAAATGCGTTAGAAACACATGCATGAAAGAAAAAAACGTTAAAATACATATCTAAGGGTTCATTTTCTTAACATCACATTATCTGACCTTTTCTGCTTGAAGTACAATGCATCTTGATCAAGGTCACCCGTTTCATGATTCTAATCCATCTCTCCAAACCCTGCCCAGCCCCTGTTTTCCTAGTTACATGTTCACTTATATCAATTGAATATTATGTCTATAGTCCATGTACTTCCTGTCTTCATTTACCCACTTCCCTACCATGTCACTCTTCCCCAAACCTCAAGTTCCAGCTTCTCAGTATTTATTTTGTTAGAATATAAGATAGTTATTCAAAGAAGTTATATCATTAAATTCTTCTTTGCATATAGCATACTTTAGTTAATATGTTTGTATGTATATGCATATGGCCCTATATATATTTACATATATATTTATAAATTAGAGCTAACTTTCACATATGCTAACTCTATGAAATCTTAACAGCTTTATTCATATTTACATGCTGTGCCATCTCTATAATGAAAAATAAAATTAAACAACCACTCTCCTAAAACTCAAATATTGCATTTTGTACAATTATAGGCAATTTTACCGAAACTATGGACATTCAAATACTATAATCTTAAGCTATATGGTGACTAACAGAGGTATACACTAGTAATGTTTTCATAAGGGACATAAACTCCAACTTCCTATACAGATAAATGTTTCAAGTTTAGTGAGAAACAAAAAATGCTATATGTCGTTGCATCTTATGAAATGTGTTCTGTTTCTCTTCACCAGAATCTGAAATGTCTTAAATGGATCATGAGAAGGAACACACTTTTGACCACAGGAAGATGGTACAAAATGCAAGAAATAGGTTGTAAGGAAAACTTTCCTTCTACCCTCTGTGGGTTCCATAATTGAATCTATAAAATCAGCTGGAAGTAAGCCGATTAAGGCAAAGATAGAGAAATTGATTCCATGCACAGGGTCATCTCTTAAAGGAAGATCACACTAATGAGCACTAGAATCTCCCACACCAGCTCCATAGAATAGAAGGGCAGCTGTATACAATTTAGGGGATAGTAAATTACTTTTAAGAAAGATGAATGTGCCCTCAGAAAAATAGATGACAGCCTGTGATCAAGTCTGTCTGGATCGTGTGCCAACAAGTTCTCTATCTTGTAAGATGAGTTCATCTTCTCCCGTTGATGAGATTCGTGGGGAGAGTTGTGACAATTCAGTTACTTTCAGAGTATATGTCTGTAGGCTGACAAATAAAGTTCAGTGGCAGAATCTTCTTGTATTTGCTGTCCCCAAATAATCCTAATTTGAAGTAATCAGTTTACCAATGAGTCATATATGGAAGGGGAGAATTTTGTTCCAATTCCATCAGGATTAAGCCTACATTTTCTATGTTATACCTGGAATAAATGTATTTAAGTTATGCTGTTTTATTGACATTCATTTCATAATGAATGAAAGATAACAGAGTACTATGAAATAATAAAGTATAAAGAACTGGAGTCTATATTATGTCTATAATAGCACATGGAACTTAAGGATTTAAATACTGCAGTGTAGCCTTCGGCAATTTAGGCAGTCAATACACAAAAAGAGCCTAGTAGTGTGAGATGATGTGCAACTCTAGAAGCCATTGGATAAGAAATGGGAAATGAACCTCAAGATAGGGACACAAGTGGTTTTTTTCTTTCTTGCTATTGTTTCTAACATATTTATAAGGTACCATGTGATTTTTTGTTGTTTTGTATGATCCTCCCCCATGGTATAACCCTGTATTTGATGGTATAATTTGGGGAGGGAAGGAAAAAAAACAGATTATTTTAAATAGGAATACAGGTTGACCCATTGTAACAATGAGATGTACACCTATGTTGAAAAAAACTAGCTTTACAAATTAGGTGGGCAGGGGGGAGTGTAGTTGTGGAGGTGGGAGGGAAGGGATAATAGGGGAAAAACAAAGGAGGAGGCAACAATGCTTGACAAGAAATTTACTCATTACCTTGCTCATGTAACTGTAACCCCTGTGTACAGTATTTTCACAACAAAAACTTATTTTAAAAAAAGAGAATACAATGTTTTCTACACTGCTTAATTGTTTGCATAACTTGCCACTAATGTTCTGACATCAACTTGACAGTGCTAACGAGGTGGCCTACGCTACAATTTTTCTGATCCTCGCCCACCACAAGTTAGCCTCCAGTTCTACAGAATTCAAGTCAGTCCCACAATATTGCCTTTACTCTAGATACCTTAAATGAGACACAAGAGCCTTCTGCACATCTGATGAGTTACAACATTAGATACCTTCCACAAGACTGACAATTTTGTAGAATGACTCATAGAGTCTACTGAAAATGCTGTGTTGACCCTTGCAGTTTTATTATAATCATTATAGAGACAAGATCCAGAAAGTGTCCAGAAAAGCAGGATTCATGACCTCTCCCTGAAGATTCAGAGGAGCATCATTTTCCCTGCACATGATCACCAGCCAAAAAGGAAGTTCCAGAAGTTTTTTTTTTAACTGAGCACACACACACACACACACACACA
>NW_012282384.1:0-2312 GCF_000151885.1 Dipodomys ordii
CCCCCCCCCCCCCCCAATCCCAATCCTTCTCCTTCCCCCCCCCCCAATAGTTCCTTTCTTGAAGATATTGAAGTTCACAAATTCTAACTAAAAATTCAGGATAAATATTTAACCCTTTAAGATAAAATAAACTATAAACTTCAACATCTGGTAATATTTAGCACTAAGATTATTAGTAGGACTATAAAGCTTTTCAAGACAAGTATTTATTTTCAATATTAACTATTTACAGAGGTAGTAAGGCATCAGCTGTTGTATATATATTTGAGAATCATATAATCTAGTTGCCTAAGTCTAATAATTATAAGTAAGCCCTATTGTGTATATATATGTATGTATATATGCACACATATTATATATATTCAGTTACATGCATTGTAATTATATTAATATAGTATAATTATAAAACAACATTCAGTGTTATATGTTCAGGAACTGATATGGAAAAAGGGTTTTTTGTGGTTGTCTTGTTTTTCCTTTTTTTCCTTTTTTTTCTTTTTTTTAGTGTACCATTTGCAGTTATTTCCTGTCTTTCATTTATTTTTCTTCTCTGGTTTATTCCCTGTGATCACTGTTTTTTTTTATTTTGGTACTCTTTGTCTTGTATATAAATTTATCTGACTTGATGAAGGAAAGGGAAATCACAGAAACCTTGAGGCAAAGGGTGAACCAATGCAACAGGGATACTCTCTAGACATTACTTTGGAAATGAACTTTACAACTTGGAGTGGGGAGGGGATTCAGGGAGAGGGAAAGCTGGAGAAAACGAGGGAGGCCATAATACTGATCAAAAAGAAATGTACTCATTACCTTACTAACATAACCATAACCCCTCTGTACATCACCTTTACAATAAAAAGTAAATATATGCAAAAATACGATAAAAATAGAAATAAATAGAAAAAGAAAATTGAGCAATTAAAAATATAGCTGGACCCAGCTGGTCTACTGAATAAACCCAACCCTTACCTGAAAAAAAAAAAAAATTAAGAGCCGGGTGCTGGTGGCTCACGCCTGTAATCCTAGCTACTCAGGAGGCTGAGATCTGAGGATTGCGGTTCAAAGCCAGCCCGGGTAGGAGAAACCGTGAGACTCCTATCTCCAATACACCACCAGAAAACCAGAAGTGGCACTGTGGCTTAAGTGGTAGAACTCTCGCCTTGAGCTAAAGAGCTGAGGGACAGCGCTCAGGCCCAGAGTTCAAGTCCCACAACCGACCAAAAAAAAATAAATTAAGAAAGAGAACTAGTAATCACTGTAGACTATATCTAAGGCTAAACAGAACAGTAAAAAAGAAAAGAAAACAAACTATGAATAACAAAAAATACGTTCTTTATTTTGTTTGAAAGACATTGTGTCTCTTGATGTCTGTTTTGCAGTCTTAGTAGAGTCTCACTTTTGTTGCTCTGATTAGCTGTCCCTGTACCCAAGTTCTAGGTGGCAGGGTGATGAGGGTGTAAACTTCTTTTTCTTTCTTTCTTTTTCTTTTTTTGTCGGTCATGGGGCTTGAACTCTGGGCCTGGGAGCTGTCCCTCAGCTCTTCAGCTGAAGGCTAGTACTCCTACCACTTGAGCTACAGTGCCACTTCCAGTTTTCTGGTGGTTCATCGGAGATAAGAGTTTCACAGACTTTCCTGCTCAGGCTGGCTTTGAACTATGATCCTCATATCTCAGCCTCCTGAGTAGCTAGGATTACATGCGTGAGCCACCGGATCCCAGCAAGGGTGTGGACTTCTTTATTTCATAGGTAGGTGGTGTCTGTGGTGTTTATATGTTGGTATCCACATTGTTTACCTGCATGGAGTGGAAGCATAGTAGGATTCAGAAGACTTCTTGATATACGGGTGTGGCTGTTACCTAGATTTCCTCAATTAGGCCTGTCTGAACTTTAAGTATAACTCAAAGTGAACAGATGAATTCTCTAATCAGTTTGTGTGAATGACCAGAATAAAGTCTACCTTACAAACTTGGTTTCTTTACAGGTCCCCTCACTGTCTAGATTAGGCAGCAGTGGGAGGGGGAGTGGCTTTGTGTGCTAACACAGGAAGGAGGTTGCTATTATCTGCCTTGTAAAATCTCTGCAGAGCTTGGGTTTCTGGTGGGACTGCAGCATATATGGAATCAGTAGCTTTCCCAGTATGTGGGGGCTAGCTCCTGAGATCCTCCTCTTAGCCCAGCCTGAAATTGGTCAAGCGCTTATGACCTGTCCAGGTCTTTTCTTTCTTTCTTTCTTTCTTTCTTTCTTTCTTTCTTTCTTTCTTTCTTTCTTTCTTTCTTTCTTTCTTTCTTTCTTTCTTTCTTTCTTTCTTTCTT
>NW_012282385.1:0-1405 GCF_000151885.1 Dipodomys ordii
ATTTTTTCCAAGTCTTTCCATTTCCTAACAAATGGGGCAATGTCATTCTTTCTGATGGAGGCATAGAATTCCATTGTGTATATATACCACATTTTCTTGATCCATTCATCTACTGAGGGGTATCTGGGTTGGTTCATTATCTTAGCTATGGTAAATAATGCTGCAATAAACATAGTCGTGATTTCCAGCTTTTTCTGTCTATGTGGAATCAAACCCGGGGCTTCATGCATGTTAGGCAAGCACTGTACCACTAAGCCACATTCGCAGCCCATGAATCTCAGTTTTCTCGCCTGTAAACCACAGTAGTGATTCTACTCCTGAGGGTGGCTGTGTGGGCAGGATTTGTTGCTTACCAGTCTGGTATCTTGAAGGCCCAGCATCTCCATGTCTCTGCCCCCGACGTCCTTTTATGCCTGTCTGTGGGCCAGACATTCTCAGCTCTGTCCTACAGATGATGCAATGATGGCTATCAAGCCTTGAAATGTGTCTAGTGCAAGTAAGCAATTGAAAATTCAATTTAATTCAGTTTGAACTGAATTCAGTTTTACTTCAAATTCAATTTTAATTGTTTTACACCACCACCATCATCATCATCATCCCCATGCTTACATGATAGGCAAGCCCTCCACCACGAAGTGCATTCATAGCCCCGTGTTTCACACTTTTTTTTACTTATTTATTGGTGCTTCATTGGAGATAAGAGCCTCAGGGACTTTCTGGCCTGAGCTGGCTTTGAATCATGATCCTCAGTTCGCAGCTTTCTGTGAGCCACCGCTGGCCTCGCTTTTATTTATTTGTTTGTTTATTTATGCATTTATGTATTTATTTATTGTCGGTGGTGGGGCCTGCACTCTGGGCCTGGGCGCTGTCCCTCAGCTCTTCAGCTCAAGGCTAGCACTCTACCACTTGAGCCATAATACCACTTCCAGCTTTTCTGTTTATGTGGTGCTGAGGATTCGAACCCAGGACTTCATGCATACAAGGCAAGCACTCTACCGCTGAGTATTGCCACCTGTGCCATGTAGCTAGCGCCTTCCGTACCAGCCAGCAGTGACCAGAGGCTCGTTCTCCGTCTTGACCGGTCCCTTGCCTAGAGCTCCCTAGTGCGGACACCGCGAGGCCCCGGGCCTGTGCGTCTTCCCAATCGAGGAAACTGAGGCTCCTGGAGGTTGGGGCAGAAGGCCGGAAGCCGCGGGGCGGGGAGGCGCTCCAGCCGCAGAGTCAAGTTGGGCACTTCGGTGACGGGCCGCTTCCGTGGGTCGGGTTGTCAGGGTGCGTGGGGAAGCGGCGGGTAAATATTTGGGGCAGTAACCCGGGCTCCGGAGACGATTCGTCACTGCGGTTCCCCGGACGGGCGGGCGGGCGCGTGGCGAGGAGGGCGGGGCCAGGGGCGGCCCCGAGGTCG
>NW_012282386.1:0-2818 GCF_000151885.1 Dipodomys ordii
TCCTCAAAGAAACAACTGCCCAATAAATAAGTGGGCGAAAGACTTAAAGAGAAACTTCTCTGAAGAAGAAAGAAGGATGGCCAATAGACACATGAAGAAGTGCTCAACCTCCCTAGCCATAAAAGAAATGCAAATCAAAACAACACTGAGATACCACCTCACCCCAGTTAGAATGGCTATAATTAAGAACTCTAATAAGAACAGATACTGGAGGGGATGTGGCCAGAAGGCAACCCTGCTGCATTGTTGGTGGGAGTGTAAACTTGTTCAACCACTTTCAAAATTTTCTTAATAGAGACCCAGAAGCACAACAAATCAAAGAAAGGTTGACAAATGGGAGTAGATGAAACTGCAGAGCTTCTGCAAGGCAAAGGGCATAACTAGCAAGATCAATAGAAAGCCCACGGATTGGGAGACGATCTTCACTAAGCCATACAACAGACAAGGGTCTCATATCTAAAAATATACTTGGAACTCAAAAAATTAAATCCCCCAACAACAAATCCTCAAAGAAACAACCGCCCAATAAATAAGAGAGTTAAAGAATGAAGAGGAAATAAGAATGGCCAATAGATACATGAAGAAATGCTCAACTTCTCTAGCCATAAAAGAAATGCAAATCAAGACAACATTGAAATTCCGCCCAGAAGCCTTAGAGTTCATAAAAGAGAGTCCTGGAAATTTTACTTAAAAACAAGTCAGGCTTAACTATTCTTATATGCCAATAGTCTAATTAGTAAGGTTTTATCAGAAACCTGGGGTTAAGAGATATAGTATTTGAATAGCCAATTCTAGCTAAACAGGAACCATTTCTTTCTTCTGTTCCCATGTGATTTGACTAGTGGACAGCAACCTCAAATAAGTCCATAGTCTGTATATGAAATAATAATATAGGCAGGAGAGAAATGTCTCCAAACTTCAGGGAACTGGGACAGATATGAAACTATATAACTATATAACTACCTGCTTATACAGACCGCAGTTGATCCTAAACTGCTCCAGTCTCTAAACAATAAGTTGTCTATTTCTGGATGTGATGATTATATATTCTCTGCTCTCTATCATCAGCAAAGCAAAGGTTCAGACATCTGCTTCTCCAAGTCAATTGTCCAAATCCATCTGAAACTGAGAATGTGATTTGTGAGAGTATCTTGCATAAGCAATAGGAAGTATGTCTGCAATAAATCACAATTCAGAGGCCCACAGACAATTGGGAGTTACTAAAGCCTTTCAAATGACTTTATCAGATTGAGCCAACAGTGGCTTTCTGCTCTACCAGCTGCCAGGAAGTACATCTGTAGGAAAAAGTTTCACTGGAGAATAACTTGCTTCTACTTATCTGTATGGAATTTGAAGCCCAACCTCTGACATTTCAGAAAAATAAGCTTAATACTTAAAGTGCTTTAGTACATTTTGTACTGAAAACCCCACAAAGAACTACTAGGTTAAAAAAAAGTAAGGATAAAGATTATTCTGAAAGAGAATGACCTGTAGGTTAAACACAATAACCAGGAGTAGTGATATACAAAGTCAAGAACAGCACCACACAACAAAGAGCTCTCTGCAAGGATGCTTTGGATTTTTACCTTTACAATAACTCTTTATACCCTGGAGCTTCTTCCATATTACAAAACATTTCAAACACATGTAACAAGTAACACACACTCTCCTCCCCAGAAGTCTTACATCAGAAAAACAGGAGCTTAAGAGGAATACACAATTGTGGGTACAATATATCATCTTTCAGGAAAGATACTTTGAAATTTCTGACTCCTCTGCCCATAGGAAAGTGATCAAGATTTCTCCAAGTTCTTTGAAATATTATGACTTCTACTATTACTACTACTAGTACTATTACTACTGCTGCTGCTGCTGCTACTAATACTACTACTGTATGTGTTTATGTATGATATATATATATATATATGTATGTTTATAAAGTAGATCTAACTTCCATATGTGGTATGAGTTCTCAGTTACAAATAAACTTGTTTCCTTGATTTTCTACTTTTACATGTCTAATTCAAGGTTTTTCAACTTTGGGACTGGTGACATTTCAGGTAGAATAAGTCTGTTGTGGATAGATGGCATATTCATTGTAGCTGTTTAGAAGCATCCTTTGTTTTCTATCAGTATATAACAGTAGCCATCACTAATTCATCATAAAAAACTAATGTACCTACAAATCTTATCAGATGCTCCATGGTTTAAAAAATGACCATCATTTCTCAATCATAGGACTAGTTAAATAGCTTTCTATAAGAAAAAAAATCAACTGTGTATGAACAATTTGAAAGAATTCAAAATATTTTTCTTGTACATTTTTACTTTAAAAATATAGCACAGAGGGGTTACAATTACATGAGCAAGGTAATGAGTCCATTTCCTGTGGAGGATTGTTGCCTCCTCTTTTGTTTTTACCCTACCATCCCTTCCCTCCCACCTCCAGAACTTCCCTCCAACCTCTCTGCCAAAGTGGTAAAGTTCGTTTTCAACATAATGTCTTGTACATCTCATTGTTACAATGGACCAACCTGTATCCCTAGTTCAGCATTTTGTTTTTTTTTTTTTCCTTCCCTTTCCCTAATTAGAGAAGCATATATACAAGATGCAAGGCACTGACATCAAATACAGTGAAAACAGGCATTATACTCTGGGGGAAGAACATACAAAGAAACAAAAAACAATCTCGTGGTACAATATAAATATGTTAGAAACGTTGTTTAAGGATACAGGTGGACCTGTTGCAACAATGAGAAGTACAAGTTGTCATGTCCAAAACGAGCTTTACTATGTCGGTGCGGAGGGGGAGGGAGGG
>NW_012282387.1:0-2115 GCF_000151885.1 Dipodomys ordii
GTAATGAGTACATTTCTTATCAAGCATTGTAGCCTCCTCCTTTGTTTCCCCTTCCCATCCCTTCCCATCCTCCCCCCCCACCCCCCCTGGATATAAATTTCTTGAGACTCCATTTCAATTAATGACTAGGTGTGGTAAGGAATACCTGACACCCCCAAAGATAGTGGAAACACAAACAGATCATATCCCAGGCTGACCTGGGCATAAAGTAAGACTCTACCTCCAATATAACCAATGCAAAGAGGGCTAGAGGCCTAGCTCAGTGGTGGGGTATCTGCCTAGCCAGGGCAAGGCTCTGAGTTCAATCCCCAGTTCAGCTTAATTGGAGGAGGTGGTGGTGGGATATGTTCTTTGGAAGCACTGTGAAATCCAGGGTTTGTCTTCTAGTTGGGGCCAGGTCCTGACCAGGAACAAATGTGGCAGTGAATGGAGTCTCTCAATGATGTATGAGCATCAGAATACACCCAAAGTCTCAGCTTATGATGATTCTCTGCAAAAGTCCAACTGTGCTCGCTCAAAGCCACCTCCTTCTGGAGAAGCCAGGTCCCCCACAGAAGCACAATTTGTTCAATCTCCTAATTTTCCTCCTCCTCCTCTTGTGCCAGTACCAGGACTTGAACTCAAGGCCTTGCCACTCTTGCTTGGCTTTTTCACTCAAAATTGGTACTCTACCATGTGAGCTATATCTCTGCCTCTGACATTTAACTGGAGATAAGGTGTCATGGACTTTTCTACCCAAGCTGATTTTGGACAGTAATCCTTAGATCTCAGCCTCCTGAGTATCATGGATTACAGATGTGAGCTATTAGTGCCTAGCCAATCATCTTTATATCCTCCCAGCCAGACCCAAGGCCTTGGGCTTCTCTGCCTCCCAGGCATCCAATACAGCAGTACTTAGAAAATATTTGTGGCTCAGCAACTGGCCACTCAGGCAGGCCCCCTGGGAAGAGTGGATGGGCTTTTGTATGAACCATACCATGAAATCTGAGACTTTCACCTCATTGCTCAGACAGGGAACCATCTGTTCCAGTGGGATTTTCTGGGGTTGCTCATGCGGCAAATCCCTCTCGAACTATTTTCCAGTATGAATTCCCCAAAGGAGTTGTGTTCCATTTCACCTTAAACATGGTAAGCTTAATTTTGAAATTAAAACTGTCTATAGCGTTGTTATGTTGGGCTGTAAGGTTCGTCAGTGTTGACTGAGCTTTTGAATGAAATGGATGTAGAAAATTGACACTGATTGTGTAGATGGGAGCTAGGTAGCTAGTGCTAAGATTCAAAGTCGGAGTCTTTGTCTCTAGTGAAGATGCTCTCAAAATCCAGTGAACCTGTCATGCGCGCACGCGCGCGCGCGCGCGCACACACACACACACACACACACACACACCACATTGATGTGTATTTCAAAGGGAGGTTTGGGTTTCTTTTTCCCTTCTTGTGTCTTTTCCTCCCTGATTCAGAGCAAACTGTTCGGAAGCAAACGGTCTTTTTCACACCTGACTCCGCAGTGGTGTGGCTCATTTTTGCTTTGGCAGTCAAAATGGAAGAGGAAACCTGCGGCTTCCCCACCTCTGCTTTGAGGGTGGGTGTCTTCCGCTGGGCTCTCGGGGCTGGCCGCCCCGGCTTCGCTGCCTTACTCCAGGGCTGCAGAAGCCGCCTGGCATGCACGGAGCAGGTCCCACGGAGAAGCCACTATATTTAGGTTTCGGATGTTGTTAGCCTGACTAGATTGCATTTAAATTGCATCCATCTCCCCACGTGGGAGGACGGAGTCGGAACCGGACGGACCTGCCCTTTACGCACGGAGGACTTGGGGCAGATTACTTCAGGCCGGGAGTCTCGGTTTCCTCACTGGGAGCTGGCTGGATGGATACTCATGGGATGGATCCCCAGAAGACACTCCGGGGCCACCCCTGAGCACGGGTGCCCTCTCAGGCCCCCAGACAACCTCCCGCTCAGGACACGTTTCCCAGTTTGCGCTCCATCTGAAAAAGACCCTACAGTAGCCCGAGTTAGAGCCGCGCGGCCCACTGCGCTCCCAGGACCCTGACACGGCGATCCGCAAGACAGCGCTGTGTGTTCAGTCCCAGCTCAGGAGGGAGGAGAGAGGGGTCG
>NW_012282388.1:0-2188 GCF_000151885.1 Dipodomys ordii
AGGCCCAGAGTTCAAGCCCCATGACCGACAAAAAAAGAAAGTGGAGGGTGGGGGAGAGGAGAAGGTAGGGAATGGAATGGATAATAGAGTGGAGGAAAAAAGAACAAGAAGGAACAGTAATGAAGACAAGGGCAAGAGGAGAGGCAAGGCAGGGGAAGGCTGACAAACTGACTCTGGCGCTATAATGACGAAGATCAAGGGGGCAAATGGCGGATGTGGGTCCTGCGAGAGCAGGACTCGCCAAGGAGCGTTGCGCACAGCCCAGGCAAGGACAGACGACATGCAACAGGTTTTAGGTCCTTGGATCAGGTCTTAAGACAAGCTGCAAGGGGAAAAATGGATAAGAAGGGACCACATGGGTGTCACACATTGTGTATTGTATAGGGACTCCCTAGGGACTTCTTCCAGTTCCCCCCTATACTCAGGGAGAGAATGTTCCAGCTCAGGCAGGCACAGGTCACTGGGGACCTATCCCATGGGAAAGGCAGCCCTTTGCCCAGACGTTTTTTTGTCCATCGTGGGACTTGAACTCTGGGTTTGGGTGCTGTCCCTCAGCTCTTCAGCTCAAGGCTCCACTTCTGGTTTTCTGGTGGTTTATTGGAGACAAAGAGTCTCACAGACTTTCCTGCCTGGGCTGGCTTTGAACTACGACCCTCACATATCAGCCTCCAGAGTAGCTAGGATGACAGACGTGAGCCACCTCTGCCTGGCTTTTTTTTTTCTTTAACCAAAATGGGCTATGCCTCAGATGCCAATTGGCCAGAAAATGGATACTTACATTACCACCTCCAGGGACATGCTTAATATTGTCCTTGGAACCACACTTGGACTGAATATGGCTGTAGTTCACTTTTTTGGAGACTATCTGGACCTGGAGTGTTAAGAGAACAGAAAAAAAAAACAAAACAAAACAAAAAAAGAAACAAAAACACACAACCAAGGGCTGGTTAGAACTGACGCAGGGTAAGCAGCGAGAGAATATGTGATCACAATGAGCAACGAAGGGTGTGGTTAAACTTCTGCCCCCATCTTTGGCAGAACTGGAGGTGGAAAAGCACAGGAAAAGGAATTTGGAGGGAAAAAAAAAGAGCAAGAAAGGGAGTGTAAAGATGAACAAATAACAGGACAGAAGCTAGTGTTACACAGCCATCCAGGGTCATCACGCCCCTAGGGGATTGGAGTGCCCTTTCCAAGGCCTCTGCCCAAACACAGCCTTCTTTCTGCCCTGCCCTTTCCCAACACTCCAATCTGGGCACAGTTTCCCTGGCTCTTCTCTTGGAAGCTCCCAATCCTCTGGACCTGTCTTCATCCCTTAAATCTGGGGCTTGGCATTGCTGCATCTAGACTCATCCTTGAAAACAAAGGCTGCTCTGAGAAGATCTGGCAAGCAAGGCCCAGAGATCTGACAGGGACAGGACGGCTGTTATTCCTCATTTGGACACTAGGGGGAGCATAAGCCACAGCAGTTTCCACACCGCCCAGCTGCCAAGGACGGCATAAAGGTTTGAGGCTCACCTTCTTTTATGTTATGTTATGTGATTTGATTTGATTTGAGTACTTTTGGAAACAGGGTCTTGCTATGTAGCCAAGGCTGGCCTTCAACTTGAATTTTTTGGTTTTCGAATGCTGGTACTAGGGCTTCTACTCAGGGCCAGGGCACTGTCCACTCAAAGCCAGCATTCTACAACTTTAGCCACAGTTCCCCTTCTGGTTTTTTGCTGACTGATTAAAGACAGGAGTCTCAGGGACTGTCCGGTCCAGGCTGGCTTTGAACTGAGAGCTTCAGACCTCAGCCTCCTGAGGAGCTAAGATGTACAGACATGAGCTATCAGCTCCTGGCTTAAGACTTGTTTTCTGATTCATGGGTAAAGTAACTCCCAAATCCTCCAGATCACTTAATTCTATGCCCTGTTTCACGTGCAAAGACAATAGGCTCAAAGGGGGCTGCTCTGATACAGTTGGGGGGGGGGGTCATAAGGATACTTCATTGCATATGAATGCGTCCCTGTGGAACTGAGTGATACAAAGGCCCTAACTGTGGGACTCTGGAGTGAAGAATTTTTCTTGGGCCTTCCCCTGACTTCAGAGCTGGAAGTTCTTTTTTTTTTTTTTGTCGGTCGTGGGGCTTGAACTCTGGGCCTGGGCGCTGTCCTTCAGCTCTTCAGCTCAAGGCAAGCGCTCTACCACT
>NW_012282389.1:0-2818 GCF_000151885.1 Dipodomys ordii
ATCCAAGACCAAGAGTCTCATTGAAATTGCACCACACACACACACACACACACTCTGTACCAGAAAAATCATCGACCAAAAACAACAGCAGCAGCAACTTTCTAGTACTTCTGAATTCCCAAGTACAGGTCCTGTTAACCAAAGAATGCATGGATTAGTCAGGGTCCATTGGCTTGGTCAACTTCTGTTCCAAATTCCTGTTGCTTCCTTTACTTCAGAAACCAAGAGAGTGGGGAGCCACGTTTCCCTAATCCAAGGTTCCAAGTATGCTCTAAGCTTCACCCCTCCAGAGACACTCAGATGAAATTTGAACTTGGACCTGTGTTTGATGGAGAGTAAGCCAGGTACAGTGCTGAGGAATCATTTAGCTACTGTCAGGTTCTAGTGAGTTATGGCTCTGAAGCTAAAGTTGTGGTGGTGGCTTCCTGCTGTGTGCCTTCATTGTAGTGCCTTCAGAGCAAGTGCTTGCAGTGGCTGTCTGGCTCCCACAGCTTCTCCAAGAAGGTTATCAAGAAAAAGTATTCAAGACGTGGGACTGTCATCAAGATCACAGGGTGTAAGTTCCATATATTGTTTACTAGAATCTTCAGGAATTTTCTCATTCTGTAAGGATGTGTGCATCTGATTCATTTCCTGTTGACTGATATATTTTGCAACTATGTACCACAGAATTACTTGCAGAAAACAATAGAAAAGTAGATACCTCATGTCCATAGTAAACAAATTAGATATTTAAAGTCAGAAATCTATTGTATAACTACAATATGTATTTACGTTGGTAGATATACACACAATTTTTGCACCAAAGAAAAGATAATCCCAAGCATTCTTTTTCATTGCTCCAAAGCTACAGTGTCTAATATGGGAGCTGCCAGCCACAGGTGGTTATTGAATACTTTCAATATGGCAAAATTTGAATTGATAGGTACTACATGTGTAAAATATGGACCAGATCACAATAACCAAGTTATGGAAACAGCCCAGATGCCTTACAGTAGATGAGTAGATCCAAAAAATGTAGAATTTTACACAGACATTACAAAGAATAATACTATATCATTTGCAAGGAAATGGATAGACCTAGAACAGCTCAGGTGAAGTGAGGTAAGCCAGGCTCAGAGAGAAGCATGTTTCCTCTCATATGGAAGCTAGATCTAAAATATCTGGGTCATGATAAATTATGTAAGAGTCTAAGCTTGGGGCTAGGAAGGTGGCTCAGTGGTAGAGTGTTTGCCTTGCATGCCTGAGGCCCTGGGTTCGATTCCTCAGCACCACATAAACAAAAGAAAAAAGCCAGAAGTGGCGCTGTGGCTCAAGTGGTAGAGTGCTAGCTTTGAGCTGAAGAGCTGAGGGACAGCACCCATGCCCAGAGTTCAGGCCCCACGACTGGACCCAAAAAAAAAAAAAAGATTCTAGGCTTTTACACACAGTGACACCAGAGGATACTCTTAGGAACACTAAGGTGCAATGCTTATATGCTTCTGATCACATAAAATATGTATTGAAATGAACCTCAGGAAACAACGATTGTTGTTGCTTTTCTTTTCTTTTTGCCTTATGTGTTCATTCACCTGTCTTTGGGAGGATAATGGGGGACACAGAAGTGGAGGGACAAAGGGTGAACAAATGCAGCAGTGGTACTCACTAGACATTAGGTTGAAAATGAACTAAAGAACGTGTGGGTGGGAATGGGAGGGACAAAAGAACTTTTTACCTGACATGTAACTGTAATCCCCTTGTACATCACCTATACAATAACAATAAAGCAATTTTTAAAATACAGACAAGGTAAAAAAGAATTTTAAAAATCTCACTAATTTTATTATTGTATTGACTATACCTTGAAATAATACTTTGGAGATATGTCTGTGTTTGTATACATACATGTGTGTATATACACATGTATGTGTATACATGTGTATATACACACATGTATGTATACACACATGTGTATATATACACACAAATACACATACATACATACATACATACAAGTAGTCCTATATTTTAACCAGATTTGTATCTATTAGCAAGTTAATGTCAACATTCTTGATTTATATTATACATATTCATGTATATATGTTTGTGTTTCTCTAAAATTTCATCAGAATAATATTTAACATCTTGCAGTTTCCCTCACTATTTTATTGAATTAAATCTTGGTTTATGTAATTTTATATGTATAATTTTATATTTGAGCATCCAATTCTTCAAAGTTTCACCAACAGGTTCAGCCTAAATCTGTTCTTCTAGCCCTTCCAGTATGTAAGAGCTGATTCCTTTTTAATAAATTCCATCCCCCAAATAGCTAAGAGTGTTTTCATTACCTCTTAATGCAGCTTGATCAACACAATAGCTGAAAATCATTAAACGTTAATTACTGGGTAACGTTAATTACAAGATTGTCCCATTTACCCTACCTAACAATTTGATGTGATAGGCATAAAGTTTTAAAGGGGGACACTGATGGCCTAGAGATCAGAGGGAGTCCTAAAACTTGCTCAAGATGACCAACTAGGAAGTGGCAGCTGGATTTACACGAAGCATAATCATCTCCAAGATCACTTCCATTATCACTATGCAGGCACCACTAAATCAAACGGAAGTAAGAGTGTATCTGTCACTATGCGGACCTAAAGCTTTGGTCATGGCCTCACTTGTCCCACCTTCTCTGCTCCCAGGCTCTGGCTTCATGGCTTGGTTCTGAGCATAGCTCATAGCTCATGCCTTAGTAGCTGAAGAGGTAATGACATGCCATTTCCCACTGGAGCTGAGTAACACCTTATCCAAGACCAAGAGTCTCATTGAAATTGCACCA
>NW_012282390.1:0-1735 GCF_000151885.1 Dipodomys ordii
TGTGGCCCAAGTGGTAGAGCGCTCGCCTTGAGCTGAAGAGCTGAGGGACAGCGCCCAGGCCCAGAGTTCAAGCCCCACGACTGACAAAAAAAAAAAAAAAAGCAGTTGGCTCAGGCCATAACTTTATTTTTGGTCCATCATGGGGCTTGAACTCTGGGCCTGGGCGCTGAGGCTCGTCAGCTCAAGGCAAGTGCTCTACCACTTGAACCACAGCACCACTTCTAGGTTTTTCTGCTTCTGGGGTGCTGAGGAATCAAACCCAGGGCCTCATGCATGCGAGTCAAGCACTCTACCACTGAGCCACCTTCCCAGCCCGCAGGGCATAAGTTTTAAAGTCTCTGCCTGGGGTGGAGGGAGTTTTCTGAACTACCTATCAGGTAGGCTAAGCAATAATGAACTCCAGTGTATGGATGGGGAAACTGAGGCACAGCACAGAATTTTTAAAAACCCTAAGGAGTGTGGGATTGGAGTCCAGCTCTGGCTGGCAGCCCCCGCGCCCGCCCCACGGCGGTCACGCCACCGTGTACCAGGCCTGCGCTGGGCGGTTTCCAGACCCGTGCGGCCGGGAAGGAGGGAGGGAGGGGGGAGGGGGGAGGGAAGAGTGACCTCCCGCTGCCACCGCCGGGCCCGCCCCCAGCTGGGCCCGCGCCGGCCCCGCCCCCTGCGGCGGCGGGGGTACGTGGGAGGAGGGGGGGGCTGACCCGGGATTGCTGGTTAAGGGGGACAGGCCCGAACCCCCAGTTCTGCACACATACCTGCCTTGCAGGTGCGCCCGCCCCTCAGTGGGGTTTGAACTGTGATCCTCAGATCTCAGCCTTCTGAGTAGCTAGGATGACAGGTGTGAGCCACCAGTGCCGGCGTTTTCTTTTTGTTGGTGTTGCTGTTGGTCATGGGGCTTGAACTCTGGGCCTGGGCTCTGTCCCCGACCCTCTTTTGCTCAAGGCTAGCACTCTACCACTTGAGCCACAGCACCACCTCTGGAATGTTCTGTGTATGTGGTACTGAGGAATCGAACCCAGGGCTTCATGCATTCTAGGCAAGCACCCTACCATGAACCCAGGGCTTCATGCGTGCTAGACGAGCACTCTACCACTAAGCCACATTCCCAACCCAGAATTTTTTTTTTCTTCTGCATTGCCAGCCCCTCTGGTGAGGTTATTACTGCTTCTGTATTAGAGTCTTTGGTGAGAAAGGTCTAAGGGGCAGAGAGCAGACAGATCAGCCAGCCAATCAGCAAACACTGAGGACGCCTCCTGTGTGCCAGGCTTGGTCCCTGGTCCTCTGGGACCAGTAAGGAGGTGGTGACCGGAGCAGAGCTGGGGGAGGGGTTCCAGGCAGGATGGAAGGTTTGGGGGACCCTGACCCCCACCCGGCTACCCCAGGGCGGACTCTATGAGGCAGTGAACGAAGTCTACAAGAATCTCATCCCCATCTTGGAAGCCCACCGAGATTATAAGAAGCTGGCGGCCGTGCATGGTAAACTGCAGGAGGCCTTCACCAAGATCCTGCACCAGGTGGGTCCGGCCCCGCCCACCCCGCCTACACCCGTCCTAGGCCTTGTCCCTCCCACCGATGGCCGTGGGCCATTCCCACATCCCCAGCCTAGACCCAGCCCCATCCTTCCCACTCTGCCACAGGCCCCGCCCCTTCCCCCTGACCCCCCCACATCCAGCCCAAACCCCGCCCCTCACACATCCCCAGCCTAGACCCAGCCCCATCCTTCCCACTCCTGCCA
>NW_012282391.1:0-2908 GCF_000151885.1 Dipodomys ordii
CGGCAAAAAAAAAAAAAAAGAAGTTTTAGAATCCTCCAGGTAATTCTGAGAATAGGGATGGGGCAATATTTGCTAGCATGAGCAACGCCCTGGATTCTATCCCCAGCACCAGGTGCTTCTAATAGGTGGCTGGTCTTGAGGACCACTTAGCAGGTTACTGTTCATCATCTGGAGAGGACAATCATGGCAGAGTAGGGATGGAAAAGAGGAAGATTCTGGAAATAGAATCAACAAGGTATGGTTGGATATGGTTGGGGTCAGCTAGGGGTGACACACAGAACACAAGAAGGCTGGTTGAAGAACTCAGAGGGTCATGGGCAGGGAAGCCACATGGAAGAAGAGGAAAGCTCTTGTTTGGGCTGGTGAGGGCAAGTAGCCAGGGAAGCAGGCATCTCCAGAAGGAACTGTTATATGAGGCACAGCAGGGAGATGGGTGGAGGTGAGGACCAAGGGGAGTGAGCCCATTTTGATGATGATGGCCATGGCTATGGAGCCAGAAACCAAATTTCCAGTGGGAGCACTGAGAAAGAAAGTAAGGAAGCATACGCATCAGAATAGGAAGTTTTGGGGTAAAAGCAATGAAAGCTGTGGCTGCAGGGAGGAAGGGCGGAGGAGCAGAGGCCTATTTTAGATTGGAGTGGCATTATTGTAGTCTGAGGGGAAGGAGCCAGGCCAGAGGAAGCCGGCAAAAATACAGACAAGGGAGTGGAGGGTTGGTGGAGCCAGGGCTCAGCCAAGCCTCACAAACACTGGGGGAAGAATTGCTTTCTCGTTGGACTAGAGATGATTGTTTCTTTCAGCCAAGAAGTGAAGACGTTTCTAGAACAATAGAGGCCTTCTTGTCTGAGAAGCCACCCAATGTTATTTCTGAATCTCACAACAGCATCCTCCTAGAGTCTCCTTTGCAGACTCCATCCCTGGAACTTAATTTGGTTCTTAATCTTTGTCAGCTGCCACTACTTCAGGACTTCAGGCTGAGGTGGAATCCCTGAGATTTGGAAGCTCACCCTCCTCAATGTTCAGAAAGAAAAGCTCTGTGTCTCCTTTTCTTCTGAGTTGATGGCTCCACAATTCAGGAAGTCTACCTGTCTGACAAAGCCCGGTGGATATTCAGCTGGCCAGCCACTCACCAGTGCTTTGTCTTCTCTACCAGCCCTTCTCCTCTGCTTTCTTCTCTTCTGCTCTCTAGCCCCTTCTCCTGCTGGCACTGCTCACTACCTTCCTGAATAATTTTATCCTGCTGGCATCAAGGACATTTGTTCTGCAGATCTCCTTCTGACTGATTCCACTCTGACTCCTGACTTCCAGCACTGGATGCCCAAGCACAGCTCTCCCCCCGGTACTTCACCTCTTCCCATTCCTCTCAAGGTCATCTCAGTGCTGGTGTGTCCCAACCCATGACCCCAGTCCAACACCACAGTTGCTGGCACCACTGAATTTTGCCTTCAACATGTCCTCTCCCCATCTCTTGTTTTGTTTTGTTTCCCCCTACAATCTTTTCCTCTGTTTTCCGCTCTTGGAATATGGTGGGATTAGGGCGGTATGACTAAAAACTCAAAGCTCTCCTTTCTTCTTTTACTTAAGTGGAAAGTGCAGTCCATTAGTGAATCTTTTTTTTTTGTTGTTGGTGGTGGTCATGGGGCCTGAACTCTGGGCCTGGGCGCTGTCCCTCAGCTCTTCAGCTCAAGGCTAGCGCTCTACCACTTGGGTCACAGTGCCACTTCCGGCTTTTTCTGCTTATGTGGTGCTGAGGAATCCAACCCAGGGCCTCATGCAGGCAAAGCAAGCACTCTACCACTGAGCCACCTTCCTGGCCCCCTCCAAAATGGATTAAAATCAGTTCACTCCTTGCATCTCCAATCTAGTGGGTCCTACTCAATGTGGGATTTGCAGATGGGCAGTAGCTGTATTTCCTAGGAGCTTGTCAGCAATGCAAGTCCTGGGTTCCTCTCCAGAAACAGACACTTTGGGGCCATGGCCTCCAGGGGATTATGACTGCCAGTGGGCTGTGCTTACATGGCCTCTACTTCAAGCTGCCACAACAGCCTCCAAATGGTTTTTTTGGGGGGGGCAGGGTGGTGTTGGGGCTAGAACTAAGGGTTCTTTCTTTTTGTGGATCTTGAACTCAGGACCTGGTACTGTCCCTGAGTTTTTCTGTTCAAGTCTAGTGCTCTACCGCTTTGAGCCACAGCTCCACTTCTGGTTTTCCAATGGTTAATTGGAGATAAGAGTCTCACAGACTTTCCTGTCCTGTCTGGCTTCAAACCGTGGTCCTTAGATCTCAGCTTCCTGAGTAGCTAGAATTATAGGCGTGAGCCACTGGAGCCTGGCTAAACTCAGGGTTCTTTTTGCACAAGGCTAGTGTTCCACTTAAGCCACAACTACACTTCCAGTTATTTTTTGAGTAGTTTATTAGAGATAAGTGTCTTGTGGATGGGAATGTGGCTTAGTGGTGTGCTTGCCTAGCATGCATGAAGCCCTGGGTTCAATTCCTTGGTACTACACAACACACATAAACAGAAAAAGCCAGTAGTGCTGCTGTGGCTCAAGTGATAGAGTGCTAGCCTTGAGCAAAAGAAGCTCAGGGACAGTGCCCTGAGTTCAAGCCCAAGGACTAGTAAAAAAAAAAGCAAAATGAACCCCAAGATAGGGACACAAGTGGTTTTTTATTTCTTGCTATTGTTTCTAACATATTTATAATGTACCATGTGATTTTTTTTGTTGCTTTGTATGTTCCTCGCCCACAGTATAACCTCTGTTTTCAATGTTGGTATAATTTGGGGAGGGGAAGGGAAAAAACAAAACGCTTAAATAGGGATACAGGTTGACTCATTGTAACAATGAGATGCACAAGACACTATGTTGAAAAACAAACTTTACAATTTAGGCAGGGGAGATGGGGTGGGGT
>NW_012282392.1:0-1738 GCF_000151885.1 Dipodomys ordii
AAAAAGCCAGAAGTGGTGCTGTGGCTCAAGTGGTAGAGTGCTAGCCTTGAGCTGAAGAGCTGAGGGACAGTGCCCAGGCCCAGAGTTGAGGCCCCACGACCAACAACAACAAAAAACTTGAGTCCCCAAAACCCAATAGACGTTTATGATTTCTGCGAGCACTCTAGGTGGCTGGCTATGAGGACAAAGCAGCTTTCTTCCACACTGTGATTTACATGCTAGAAACTTCTCTTGATCTTTGGAATGAGGTTAGGGCAAAGGGAAAGGTGAGATGAAGTATTGTAGCTGAGAGGGTATGGATGCCTTTCAATCACATTTCATTTCCCGCACTCGGTCACCAGTCTGGATCCAACTGGAAAGACAGGAAAATGATTGGTGAACAGGTCAATCATGGCTGGCACAGATATCAGGAGTGAACCTCCTTCCATCCCTCCTCTCCCGCCCCCCACTCTGTTTTATTAATCCAATGATCCTATCTAAAACATGAATGTGGAGGCTTTGAAGAGTCTATTTGGTGTCTTCAATGATCTTACATGGGAAAGCATGACGTTTTGCTCTACTGAGTTTTGTGAATGAACTTACATATATAAGAGTATATTGAAGTTTAAAATATACACTGGCAATATGCCAGAATTATGACTCAGTATTTTTAATAGCAAAGCAGTCGATAATATTATAGTGTAAAAAATATTATAGTGTATACTAAACACAGTCCCACTACACTTTTGCTGTTATTTTTGTAGAATTTTTTGCCTCTTCCTGTTTCCCTTCTTATTTCTTCAAAAGAAGAAACACGTCTTTGTTCTGTTTATACAGTCATGAGAAAAACTGAATAAATGAAAGAAAGAGGAGTAGTAAGGAGGAGTAAAGGAGAAAGGAAGGGAGGGAGGAAGGAAAAGAGGGAGAAAGGGAAAACTTTGGAGGGAGTAAGTAGAAACAGAGCTAAAACTTGCTGGTAAATCAAAGAATCCAGTATCTTTTTTTTTTTTTAAGGGGAGTTGGTACTAAGGTTTGAACTCAGGGTCTTGCATTTGCTAGACAGATTGGTTCTTGCTTTTACCTTAGCTGGCCTAACCCTCATTTCTGCTGTGTAGCTGTAATGACAAGCATATGACACTATACCCAAGTTTTCTTGTTCAGGATACTGATCTTGTGAACTTTCTGTCTGGGCTAGCATAAAACTGTGATTCTCCTGATCTCAGCTCAGCCTCCTGAGTAGCTAGGACTATAGAATCCACTTTTTAGAGTCTGCTACAGTGGAGCCCACTCTTTTTTTTTTGCCAGTCCTGGGACTTGAACTGAGGGCCTGGGCACTGTCCCTGAGCTTCTTTTGGTCAAGGCTAGTATTCTACCACTTGAGCCACAGCTCTACTTCTGGCATTTTCTGTTTATGTGGTACTGAGGAATCCAACCCAGAGCTTCATGCATGCTAGGCAAGTGCTCTACCATTAAGCCACATTCCCAGCCTTGGACTCTCACTTTTTTTTTCTTATTTTCTTTTGTCAGTCTTGGGGCTTGAACTCTGGGCATGGGTGCTGTCCCTCAGCTCTTCAGCTTAAGGCTAGTGCTCTACTGCTTGAGCCACAGTGCCACTTCCAGTTTTCTGATGGTTTATTGGAGATATTTTAATGTTTTTTTCTTTCATGCACGTGTTTCTAACGCATTTATAAGATTATCTCTTTGTTGCTTTGTATGTCCCTCCCCCACAGTATAACCCCTGCTTTCACTATATTTGATG
>NW_012282393.1:0-1531 GCF_000151885.1 Dipodomys ordii
CTCCTGCCTGGGCTGGCTTTGAACCGCGATCCTCAGATCTCAGCCTCCTGAGTAGCTAGGATTACAGGCGTGAGCCACCAGCGCCCGGCAAGAGCACTAGCCTTGAGCTGAAGAGCTGAGGGACAGTGCCCAGGCCCAGAGTTCAGGTCCCATGACCGACAAAAAAAAAAAAAAAGGCTAAGGCAAGAGGTTCTTGGCTACATAGTGAGCCCTGTTTCAAATCTTAAGTTGTGGGGGGGGGGGGCAATGGGAAGGGATGGGAAGGGGAAACAAAGGAGGAGGCAACAATGCCCATGTAATTGTAACCCCTCTGTACAGTATTTTCACAATAAAAAAAATCTTAAGTTGTTTGCAAGATTTTTGGCCTCTTTAGAAGAATGGAGTTGTTATTCACTGAAATGAGAAAATCATTTGAATGAGCAGATTTGAAATACAACAGGACTTGTTTGGGACAGGTTACATCTGAGATACATAATAGAGAAATTGGCAAGAAGACTCACTCTGAAAGTTACTTTAGGAGAGTGGTTTAAGCTGGAGACCCAGGGTAAGGAGATATCAGAGTGTGGATACTATTTTAAAAGCCTTAAAGTTGGGCTGGGAATGTGTTCAGGCCCCACAACAGAAAAACACAAAAAAAGGTCAGCCATAGACTGGGAATGTGGCTTAGTGGTAGAGTGCTTGCCTAGCATGCATGAAGCCCTGGGTCTGATTCCTCAGTACCACATAAACAGAAAAAGCCAGAAGTGGAGCTACCCATAGCTCCAAGGATAGCGCTCAGACCCTGAGTTCAAGCCCCAGGACTGGCCAAAAAGAAAAAAGAGAAAAAAAGGCCAGCCTTGCTGACAGAGTTTTGAAGGATGTTGAAAAGGAAAAAGTGGCAATGATTTTGAGGTTGTACTAAGGAGAGAAGCATTAGTATCTGCACTGAAACCAACAAATTCCCAGAATGAGGACAGCAAAGCCTCTGACTCCAGTATCCCTCAGAGGCTCGCCCAGTCCACCCTCTTCATCCAGGAATGTCTATAATACTCATCTCCAATTAATCACAAAAAGCTGGAAATGGAGCTGTAGGTCAAGTGGTAGAGTACCCACCTTGAGCAAAAAAAAGGTTAAGGGTAGGGGCTGGGAAGGTGGGTCAGTGGTAGAGCGCTTGCCTTGCATGCCTAAGGTCCTGGGTTTGTTTCCTCAGCACCACATAAGCAAAAAGAAAAAAACCGGAAGTGGCACTGTGGCTCAAGTGGTAGAGCGATAGCCTTGAGCTGAAGAGCTGAGGGACAGCGCCCAGGCCCAGAGTTCAGGCCCCACAACCAGACCCCCTCCCAAAAAAAAGTTAAGGGAGAGCATTCATGTCTTAAGATCAAGCCCAGAACCACATCAGGCACACACAGACACACAGACACAGACACACACACACCACAAAAATTATGCAGATAGGGCTGGGAAGGTGGCTCAGTGGTAGAGCGCTTGCCTTGCATGCCTGAGGCCCTGGGTTCGATTCCTCAGCACCACATAAGCAAAAAGAAAAAAGCCG
>NW_012282394.1:0-4312 GCF_000151885.1 Dipodomys ordii
GGTAGAGCGCTAGCCTTGAGCTGAAGAGCTGAGGGACAGCGCCCAGGCCCAGAGTTCAGACCCCACGACCGGACCCCAAAAAAATAAATAAAAATAAATTCTTTCCTCGTTGAATTGTCTAGGTACTTTCTAGAAAATTAATTGATCATAAACTATGGAGGTTTTTATTTTGTTTATATGTGGTATCTTTTGTCATACAGAAATTCTAAAATGCTAACAGTTTTGTGCTTTTTCTCAGAACCTTCCAGTCTAGGAACAGATACGGATATACCAATGGACATTGATAATAATGACATGAACAGTGATGGTAGTCGGGGCTTGGATGACACTGAAGAGCCCTCTCCCCCAGAAGATAAAATGTTCTTTCTGGATCCATCTGATCTTGATGTGGATCGAGATGAAGAACCTGTTAAAACAATTAGGTAATACTTCTGTTGTAGCTATTAAGCTACCTTGCCAAATGCAAAATCAGGCCAAAGTCTCCATTAACAAAAAGGTGTATATAAGTGGAACTTTGAATGTAATTTAAAAATCTAATTAAAGCATAACTAATTCTACATGCACCACAGCATTTCTGAAATGACTTATTTCACCTTTGCCATCCACTCAAGATAGGAAAGTATGGTAATCCTTATTTTCAAGTTTTATTTCAATGTAGTTTAGATAGAATACCTAATTGTAGAGCAGTCACCACAAGGTGCCAGTAGTACACTGCTAAAGCAGCCAGTTATTCACACAGGCAGGCAGATTAGCTGACAGTAAAAACATATTCCTGAGGATGTGGTGATAAAGTCAGTGCGAGGGGTAGCTTTCATACTGCCATAATTAATCTATTAACACTTTTTAAAGTGTTACTGGATTTGCTAGGTGCTGGTGGCTCACACCTGTAATCCTTGCTACTCAAGAGGCTGAGATTTGGGGATAACAGTTCAAAACCAGCCCTAGGCAGAAAAAGCCAATGAAACTCATCATCTCCAATTAACCACTAAAAAGCCAGATTTGGAGCTGTGGCTCTAAATGATAGAGCTCTAGCTAGCCTCAAGCAAAAAAGCTCAGCAACAGCATCCAGGCCCTGAGTTTAAGCCCCAAGACCAGCATACACACATTGGACTATAGAACTTAAATATCCATTGTATTTCTGTAAATTCAGTATTTATATCCCCTCTTGTAGCAAAATGCAACTATTTTGATAATTTTTTTCATTGGCATTGAAGAGTTTTTTTTGGGAAAATTGATGGCTTATCTGTTTCACATGGCTGAGTCATTTGTTCACTTTGACTTACCATTAAATTATAGCTGTTGTCATTACTAAAAATTGATGTTTACTCCACTTGTAAAGCCCATGTGGTTTCTTAATGATAAGTACTTTATAGTTTTTTAAGTATTTAAGTATTAGTTGAAATTGCAAAACTATTTTTTTATTTGGTGTCCAAATTGCTCATTTTTTCTGATTATATTTCTGATCCATATTTCGTTGTGATTGGCTTTCAGTACATTTTAAATTTTTTCTTAGTGTCTATAAGTTATTTATGTTTAAATGTCTTCTACTAGAAGTACTTTTTGCTCACATCAGATGAATTTGAACCCTGTGAATTTGAGTATACATGTTTTTCTTTGTTACGAATTTGCAAATATATCATGCTGTTTAGTATATGAAAACTCAACAGCAAACCTAAATGAGACTCTCCTACAGTCTCAACTTCTAGTTGGGGAGATTTATTTATGAAGGTCTAGAAAAAAATTCATGACAAATTGTAAATATTTACCATATTATCTTAGTTTTCATAAGTTATATTTCATCAATACATGGATAGTTTATTAACTAAGTAATCGTGGTCTTCAGATAGTTTGAAATATTTTAGCTCAGTGAGACTGGAATATATGCTTATTTCAAATGAGAATTACAAATATTTATTATAGGTTATAACTATTTTTTAGTCCATCAACAAGCAATAATATTCCGCTAATGAGAGTTGTACAGTCCATAAAGCACACAAAGAGGAAGAGCAGCACAATGGTGAAGGAAGGGTGGATGGTGCATTATACCAGCAAGGATAATCTGGTCAGTAATCATATTTTAATATTCTAGAAAAGCTTGATTATGAGTTTTATTTCATGCATTTTTTGCTTCAAAATGAGGATGAAGTGGATACATGTGGTAGATGTCTTAACAAATACCTTAATATATAGCTTAAGACATTTTATGTCCTATAGGGATATGTAACAAGCTGGAATTATAATTATTCTTGTAAAGAAAAAATTTTAAGTGTACAGTGTATTATCTTTATAAAATGGAAGGCCATTCAGGATTTTACAAGATCAGATCTAATATGCCACAGTGAAAAGTAACAACTCAAAAGAAATTCAGATACAAGTGAAATGAACTAGAGCTTCATCTGAAAAGTTATCCTAAATTATTGCAAAGATAAGAAACAGTTTTTATGTAGGCTTTAAATGTATTGTAAATATACAGGTTACCTTTTAGATCTGTTTAGCAAAGAAGAGAAATAGTGAAATTACAGTTTGGTAACAGTTGATAATGAAGATTCAGCAAAGTTTGGTATTTAAAAATACAGACTTGGGAGCTAGACTGTGACTTACTAAAATTGTAAACTTGGAAAAGTTACTTATTTTTCTTTAGGCCTCAGATTCTTCATCTGTGAAACCAGCATAAGTAGTTGTAAATCTCATAGATCAAATGTAAAGAGCTTATAAAGTTTGGCATTATAGTAAGCACTCAATAAATATTAGTAACTATTATTATTTTTTAAATTTGCTGAATAGATTACCCTTAAGCCTTCTAAGAATAAAATGAAGTACTTGATACACTTCACTAGTTTCAATAAAGTTACATATAACAATACAGTCTTCAATTATATATTTTTGTTTTATTGTCCATATCCTTTGAAATGAAACTTGGAGTAATATATGTTAAAGAATTTAATCATATGTCCAGCATACTATAGGGAAAAGACTACCAGATATTAGCACAACCATGTATCATCATAAAAGAATTAATACAGAAATATACCTAATACTTTGTAACCTGAATGGATCATAGACTTAATTGTAAATAAACCAGTAAGACAACCATAGAAGGGTTACTTTATCAACTGTCAATAGAAAAGAAAACAAAATAAAGATCAATAAAAAGTTTCACAGAAAATTCTGTATGGCAGATACCAAAAGCAAAACAATAGCAAACTGGAAAAAATGTCTTCTTAACTCATACGGTAAATGAATTAATTTCACAATATATGAATAATGCTACCAAATTGACTAGAAAATTACTATAGCACAGGAGAATAATAGGCAAAGAATATGAACAGAGTTCACAGGGAAGAAAATACAAATGCGTTAAACTTCAGGATTTGATTTAAAACTGGAGGTATGGTTCAAATGGCAGAGTACCAGCCTTGAGTGAAAAAGCCAAGCATGAGTACAAGTCCCTGAGTCCAAAAATCAGTATGGCACAAACAAACAAGCTGATTTTATTTATAATAAAAGAAATACTAATTTAAACTTGCATGAAATACCAGTTTTCACTTTTTAGTATATCAGAGATCAAGAAGTTTTATAGCTGCATTAGTGAGGATCTGTATAATACATAATCTCATGTTTTTCTGATAACTCTAAACTTTAGAATACTATCAAAAAATGATATATGCACATCTTTTGATAGAGTGATTCAGGCTTCTATAAATTTAGCCCATAGATGAATTCATAGATATTTATATGTGGATACTAATATTTCTTGTAAATGATTCTCCAGAACCTAACACTATTGCCTTCGCTGGAATAAGAGTGAAGAATAGGATATGAGTGACTCTATACTTCTTTTTTATGTTTGGAGAATTTTCAGCCTATTCGAAAATACAAATTCATGTTGGGGTTTAAAGGAAAAGTACATTATTTTTTAACCTAACCAGTTTTCTGATCTCTATTTTATAGAGAAAAAGGCATTATTGGAGACTTGACAGCAAATGTCTAACATTATTTCAAAATGAATCTGGATCAAAATATTACAAGGTAAGAATATTACATAGGAAAAGCATGAAAATATATTTTTGCCTAATGCAGTTTATTAGCAGTCACTGTTATGTTTTTGGTTTGTTTGTTTTTTTTTTGTCGGTCGTGGGGCTTAAACTCTGGGCCTGAACACTGTCCCTCCGCTCTTCAGCTCAAGGCGAGTGCTCTACCACTGGAGCCACAGCTCCATCCACTTCCAGCTTTTTCTGCTTATGTGGTGCTGAGGAATCAAACCCAGGGCCTCATGCATGCAAGGCAAGCACTCTACCACTGAGCCACCTTC
>NW_012282395.1:0-1516 GCF_000151885.1 Dipodomys ordii
TTCTTTCTTTCTTTCTTTCTTTCTTTCTTTCTTTCTTTCTTTCTTTCTTTCTTTCTTTCTTTCTTTCTTTCTTTCTGTTGTTGGTCATGGGACTTTGAACTCTGGGCCTGGGCGCTGTCCCTGTGCTCTTCAGCTCAAGGCCAGTGCTCTACCATGTGAGCCACAGTGCCACATCCAGTTTTCTAGTGGTTTATTGGAGATAAGAGTCTCCTGGACTTCCCTGCTGGAGCTGGCTTTGAACCACAATCTTCAGATCTCAGCCTCCTGAGTAGATAGATTATAGGCGTGAGCCAGGAGCACCCAGCTTCATTTTGTTTCTTATTGTTAAGATGATATACAGAGGAGTTACAGTTACATAAATGGTAGCGAGTACATTTCTTTTTTGAACAATGTTACACCTCCTTCATTTTCTCCCATTCCTCCCACTTCCCTCCCTCCCAAGTTGTAAAGTTCATTTTCACCTTAAGTGTCTAGTGACCCTGTTGCATTGGGTCACCCTTTGTTCCATCGTTTCTGTGATCCCCTTCTGTTTTCTTTTTTTTTAAATATATTTTTATTGTAAAGATTCTGTACAGAGGTGTTACAGTTACATGAATAAGGCAATGAGTACATTTCTTATTGAGCATTGTTACTTCTCTGTGGTTTTTCCCCTACCATCCCTTCCCGCCCCACCTCCCCAACTCCTCCTTCCCTACCCCAAAGTTGTAAAGTTCGTTTTCAACATAGTGACTTGTACATCTCATTGTTACAATGGGTCAACCTGTATCCTTATTTCCCTTCCCCTCCCCAAATTAGATGTAGGGCACCGGAATCAAATATAGTGAAAACAAGGGTTATACCCTGGGGGAAGAACACAAGAAACAAAAAAAATCACATAGTATATTATAGGTACGTTAAAACAACAGCAACAAAGATAAAACTTCTCGTGTCCCTATCTTGGGGTTCATTTCACTTAGCATCAACTTATATGGTCATATGTACATAGCTTTTGACCTTTTCTGCTTGTCTCAGACATATACTAGTTATTGCAGATAAGGGAAACCATGGGACCTAGGTTTCTTTGGGCCTGGCTTACTTTACTTAATATAATTTTTTCCAAGTCTTTCATTTCCTAACAAATGGGGTGGTGTCATTCTTTCTGATGGAGGCATAGAATTCCATTATATATATATATATATATGTATATATGTATATATATCATATTTTCTTGATCCTCTCATCTACTGAGGGGCATCTGGGTTGGTTCCATATCTTACTATGGTAAATAATGCTGCAATAAATATAGTCATGTTGGTATGGCCTTGTTTGTGATCGTTTGGGTAAATGCCCAAAAGTGAGATTGCTGGGTCATAGGGAAGCTCTATGTGGAGTCTTTTGAGGAACCTCCATACTGCTTTCCAAGGTGGTTAAACAAGTTTATACTCCCACCAACAATGCAGTAAGGTTCCCTTCTGTCCACATCCCCTCCAGCATCTGTTGTTATTAGAGTTCTTGATTATAGCCATTCTAACTGGGG
>NW_012282396.1:0-1815 GCF_000151885.1 Dipodomys ordii
AAGAAAGAAAGAAAGAAAGAAAGAAAGAAAGAAAGAAAGAAAGAAAGAAAGAAAGAAAGAAAGAAAGAAAGAAAGAAAGAAAGAAAGAAAGAAAGAAATAGAAAGAAAGAAAGGAAGAAATAGAAAGAAAGAAAGGAAGAAAGAGAGAGAGAGAAAGAAAGGAAGAAAGAAAGATTTCAAGATTTATCACCAAGGTGATCTTACTCTGGAAGGCTCTGAGAATATCAAGGCAGGCTCCTAAGGTGTACAGGAAGAATTTGGAGCGATCTCTGAGTTTACTCTGGCATGTCAGCATATAAACCTGTGTGTTGTCAGATGTGTTGGAAGAGGAGGAAAAGAATAGCAAGAAGGAGAAAGGACCATAAGGACCAGAAGATTGGCCTGGGAGGTTATTTGATGAGGAAGTAAAGATCTATGTGTAGTGTTTATACGTGCTTTCTCTTCAGATGCAAGTTGTTCTAGAAAGTGTGGTATAAATATGAGTTTCACCAAAATGGCTCTGTCATAGCATAGGAATGCTGTCTGTGTGTCTGTGGCATTAAGGGCCACAAACAGTGAGATTATAGAGAATCCATTCCTTAATTCTGCAAGTTGAAATTTACATCCTCATTTCTTGGCAGGTCTCAAGAAATCCCCATTTCTCCTTTGCTAAACAGAATGTTCAACAAGTCCTTATAGCTGGGTTCTAATTTTTTAATGACCAAAAATTAGTAGGTTCTATATTTGTAAGTTCTATAATAATAAATAAAAATATTTATGGAAAGCACTTCAAATTTTTACTGTTTTTGCTTGTCTCCTATGAACTATTCTATAATTTTATACAACAGCTTAATCACAGTATTTTTCATATCTATTGCAATGGACAGAATCACCAGTACCATTCGCATTACTGTCTCTGGATACCTTGAACTTTAGAGGCAGATATTCAAAATCACAGCACTGTTGTATCACAGAGGAGCAAAGTCCTTAAGCTCCTAAGTCATTGTGCTCACGGTATCTATGTGAAGGGAGTTCTAGGACCTGAGGGTCAGTAACCTTAGATATCTAGCTTTTTCATGGCGACACAGAATGTAAACAATGCCAAAAAATCTGATTCTCCCCCCCCCCTACATGAACAACTTCAAAGGATATTCTGAAACATAATAGATATTCTAAATAAAATGATCCATCACAAGTGTTAGGATATCTTACAAACTACATTTCCTCTCAACAAAATACATGTATTTTCAATTTTATTTATTTATATCTGTTCACTCACAGAATTTCATGAATTATACTAACTCCAATGACTCTGTAGAGGTGAAATGGAAGAGGAAGTAACCCTGAAAATGGAATCGAATATAGAAAGATAAAGTGTAAGATTTTATAAAGACAAAAATAGAGTAAAACTTGAGGCCATAGAAACACATATGTTTATGATAGAAGTGCTTTGAAACATGCCCAAGAATGACTGTTGGAGGCAAAATCAGAGGAAGTAGAAGATAATACTTATAGGTGTGTGCAGGGGAGAATAATGGATTCACAAAATTAAAAAGGTTTTGAATGTAATAAAGAATGTACCTCTTATACGCAAAGGAAATGAATTAACAAACTCCTTGATGTAGGGTCTGAATATCTTTGAGACAGCAAGGATTATAAATGGAAATTAGGAGTGCTTAAAGAGTTTTTATTCTTTCTTTCTTTTTTGGGGGGGGGGTTCCAATCGTGGGGCCTGAACCCTGGGCCTGGGCGCTGTCCCTCAGCTCTTCAACTCAAGGCTAGCGCTCTACCACTTGAGCCACAGCGCCACTTCTGGCTTTTTTCTTTTTGCTTATG
>NW_012282397.1:0-5712 GCF_000151885.1 Dipodomys ordii
AAAAAAAGCCGGAAGTGGCGCTGTGGCTCAAGTGGTAGAGCGCTAGCCTTGAGCTGAAGAGCTGAGGGACAGCGCCCAGGCCCAGAGTTCTGGCCCCACGACCGGACCCCCCCCCAAAAAAGGGGGGGAAGGAAGGGAGGATAGGAAGGAGGAAGGGAGCGAGGGAGGGAGCAAGGAAAAAGAAACAGAAAAAGAAAAAAAGAGAAAGAGAAAGAAAAAGAGCAGAAAACTATTAAGCAACAAACAAAGCACATTTCTTCTCTTCAGAGATTGTATGCCAGTCATTATCATGGAGAAAAGAAAAAAATTGCAAGATAACTGACTGCTCTTATCTCCTAAAGCTACAGAATTACATAATGTTATAATCACTCAAGTAATTCCAATTACTACCTAGTTGGGCAGAAAATAACATAAGGCTTTTATGAGTTTTCAAATTCTCTCCTCAAAAAAGAAAAGATCCTGTTGTAATAAAGTATCTTTAATTGTTTACATAATGAAAAATGCTACTATATGCACCACATTGATGTTTTCCCCTATGGTTTTTAAATCCCCTAATGCTACTGAATCACAGGACAAATACCTGACAGGATGAAAGGTAAAAACCCGTATTTTATTTGTAAGCAGGAAGTAACTGAAAACAACTATGCTAAGCATACCACATATTATATAAGCATGAGTAAAATGTAGATAAAGTGTAAATTATCCAGAGATCATGAAGTTTTACTATTTTAAAATAGTTACTAGGGTAAGCAGTTCTATCAGCTGGCTAAAAAAAGTTTCATTGGCAGCCCATGTCAGAATATCTAAATACCAGAGTATCTAGGAATATCATTAATATTTATGATATTCCTACAGACTTAAATCTAGAAGATCTCAGTTCAAAGCCAGTAAAGGCAGAAAAATTCAAGAGACTCCATTTCCAATATAGTTAGCAAAAAGCTGGGTTGGACATGTGTTGGTAGCTCATAATTATAATCATAACTACTCAAGATCTAAGAATCATGATTTAAAGCAAGTTCACACAGATAAAGAAGGAACTGGAGGCGTGGCTCAAGTGATAGAGTACTGGTCATGAGCAGAAAAGGCCAAGTGAGAGTACAAGACTCAGTCCAAGTACTAGCACCAGCACTATTTAAAGGGGGACAAAAAAAAAAGCTAGGTTGGATGGACAATTTGAGCAAGTAGACTGGTTTAGAAGGGGTAAAGCTTTGAATTCAAATCTTTTTCTTTTTTAATTGTTGGTCATGGGGCTTGAACTCTGGGCCCACGCGCTGTCCCTCAGCTCTTCAGCTCAAGACAAGCACTCTACCAGTTGAGCCACAGCGCCTCTTCCAGTTTTCTGACGGTTTATTGGAGGTAAAAGAGTTTCATGGACTTTCCTGCCTGGGCTGGCTTTGAACCCTGATCCTCAGATCTTAGCCTCTTGAGTAGCTAGGATTATAGGTGTGAGCTACCAGCGCCCAGCTGAATTCAAATGTTGGTAATAGAAAAATCCCCCTGAAAAGAGTGCTAGATCTAGGAAAGTTTCCTTTAAGTATAGTTCCTAGTGCAATGATAGCTAAGTAAGTACAATGACGATATTTATGCGTTAACCTTAACTTCAACAGGCAAAATTCAGGTTCAGATTGAAGCCATCGTTTAAACAAAATTAGTGAACCTACTCAACATCACTCATTCTTTTTCATTCATCTTTTTTTGCACACGTTTGTCCTGGTACTTAAACTTGGGACCTGGGTGCAGTCCCTGAGCTTTTTACTCAATGCTAGCACTCTGCCACTTGAACCAGAACTTCACTTTCTGCTTTTTTGGTGTTTAATTGGAGATAAAGAGTCTTAAGGAATGGGCTGGCTTCAAACCAGACTCCTGATCTCAGACTCCTGAGGACCTAAGACTGCAGGCATGAGCCACTGGTGCCTGACTCACAGCATTCTTGTAGCTACTACTTGAGAGGCTGAGATCTGAGGACTGTGGTTCAAAGCTAGCCTAGACACAAAAGTCTATCAGACTGTTATTACCAGCTAACCAGCAAAGAGTGAAGCTGTGACTCCAAATGGCTCTACCAGCACTCTTAAGCAAATAACCCTAAGGAACTGTGTGTGTGCCCTGACCCTGAGTTTAAGCCCAGTACTAGGAAAGGGAGTGGAATGGGGCCTAGGGACAGCAGACTAAAGAAGGAAAATATTTTAAGAAAGTCAAAGATTACCTGAATGCATTCTCTCTATAATAATGGACTGGTGAGGTGGAGGTTGAAGAAAATGTGAAGCATGAGAAATTGCAAGAGCCAGACCAGAACCAAGGGGATTCTAGAAAAGAAAAGAAATACATAACTCTCAATTGATATTACTCTTACTCTACAAAAACAACTAGCCATAATATCAAATTAACAAACCTCATTTCCTGAAACATGTAGTATTTTATTAAAAAAATAATCTAGTTTATCTAATTTGATCAGTTTTATCTTGGTTTAGTTTATTTTTACTAGTAATATAATCTAATTTTAATTTTTGGTATAATAAAACATTGCCTTTTAAATTACAAGTTCACTTAAAGACATCTAAGCCAATACCTAATTAAAACATAATTTACCATTCTGCACTTGTTGGAATTTTTGTTATGTGCTGCAAGATTGACTGCTGGGGGATCAATGACTGAGCCTGGGAAAAGCTGTGCAAGTTCAGCATTAATCACAACAGAAACTGCTTCATTGGGTGGAGTGAGTGGTGGAGTCATAAAAAGTGGTGTTGTTTTTGGAGTGGGTGGAATAACATCGGATGGATGAATGAAGAATCCAGGGGCAGCCACTGGGTTGGAAGGCACAGAGTTGTGGACAGGACCTACTGCTGATGCTGCTGATGCTGCTGCAGCTGCTGCAGCTGTTGTCTGATGTAACTTGGCTTCCAGCTTTGCTTTCTGTAAGAGAAGTAAAAGCAACACATATAGACTAATCTTGCCTAGCTAAGTTATTGGAACACGACATGGCCATGTATTATTAAAATAAACATGATTAACTAGAAGCTGGTTACATAAAGATGAATCAAAATGGTTCTCAATATAAATGGAACACTGCCTTGTTATGTATATTTCTTTCAACAATGAATTAAAATTTTCCTGTGTATTTGTAAATTAGGACTTTCTCAAAGGAAAGGTAAAAATTAAGAATAAAAGTTAAACGTTAACAATAAAAACAAAGTTCTGCTCAAAACAAAATATTGATAAGAAGTAGTCTTACGTTAACTAACATGAGCAAATGGTAGAATAATTACTAATATTATTACTAAAAGTATATGTCACATTAATGTAAATGATCTTTAAGATACTGCTTTCAGTAAACAGTAATGGAATTTTACCATTGTTAGATTCAGAGTGTATAAATTGAAAATGGATTTTACTTCAAAATTACACAAAATGTATCATTCTCCTTTCAGTTATGTATCAAATAAAATGCTTTCATGTTATCTTAACTAATTTAAAGATATCACAAAGACTTTACCTCAATTTTTTTGTTGAAAATGATTAGCTCAGACCGGTCAACCTATTTTCTTTATGAAAATAATGGTCATTTTTACAGTACTTTCTCAGCTTTTGAAGTTTAGAGACAGCATGAACAAAGAGCCAAATAGTCTCCAACCTGTTGCTGAAGCTTCAAAAGCTGCTGCTGTTTCTCTTGCAGCACCTGTAGCTGTTGCTCGGCTGAAGCCATTGCATGAGAGAGAGACTGCAAAGCTACCTGGGCTGCTGAACTCAGGGCTGTGGAGGCTTCCCCAACTGTCCCAGATGATAGTCCACCTACTGCCGGAGTAACCCCGAAGGAACTCACTGGCATAAGACAAAGGGAAAACAAAAACAAAAACACCAGGATGAAGAAAGGGCTCATAGAGAGACAAAGTAATCTTTGCCATCTAAACTAGTGTTAGCTTTCACTTTAAAAAAAAAAAAAAAGACTGGGAAAGTATAGCTTTTAATACCAAAAGAGATTCAGTAATAAATTTGAAAGTATAGAAAAATTAAAGACAGGTTACATCAGAGTTTGCAATTGTTTTTTGAAAAATTACAAAGAGATAAGCTAATATAATTTGAGCAGTAAAATAAATTAAAAATTTTTATTAACTTTTCTTAGATCAACAACATACTCTTTTCCACTCCAAAAACAAAACAAACAAACAAAAACCAGATAAGCCTGGTGACAGGGGCTTGTGCCTATAATCCTAGCTGCTCTGGAAGCTGACATCTAAGGAATGCCATTCAAAGCCTATCCCAGCAGGGAAGTCCGTGAAACATTTATCTCTAATTAACCTCCAGAAAACCAGAGTGAGTGACTCAAAGTGGTAGAGTGCTACCTTTGAGATAAAAGCTCAGGGACAGCACCCAGACCGTGAGTTCAAGCTCTAATTTTAAGAACATTATCTTTGAACTCTTAATTTTCTCTCTTTTTTTTTTTTTTTAGTCAGTCATGGAACTTGAACTAAGGGCTTGGGCACTGCTTTTCCTGAGCTTTTGTGTTCAAGGTTAGAGCTCTACCACTTAGAGCCACAGCTCTACTTCCAGTTTTTAGGTGTTTAGTTGGGGATAAAAAGTCTAACAGGGGCTGGGAAGGGGGCTCAGTGGTAGAGCACTTGTCTTGCATGCCTGAGGCCCTGGGTTCCATTCCTCAGAACCACATAAGAAAAAAGAAATAGGCCGGAAGTGGCGCTGTGGCTCAAGTGGTAGAACACTTGCCTTAAGCTGAAGAGCTGAGGGACAGTGCCCAAGCCCAGAGTTCAGGCCCCATGACCTGACCACCCCCCCCAAAAAAAAAAAGTCTCACAGACTCTTCTGTCCAGGCTGGCTGTGAACCACAATCCTAAGATTACAGGTGTAAGCGACCAACAGCGGGCTAGTTTTTCTCATTCTAAAGCGTAGTCTAAACAGTAGTTTTTCTCATTCTAAAGCATAGTCTAGACAGAAGGGCTACATAGAATCTGTGAAACAATCTTCCAAATAATATAATCCACAGAATATTCAAAATGGAGAAAGGCATGTCCCACACACAGTTAAAGCTGACAGCTAACCAATAAACACTACCATCAATAAAAGCTTTAGAAAACATTATTAGAAAATTTCTGACATCTCTTTTCAATGTTAATCAAATATATATTAAAAATGAGCTGTTTCATGTTATCATTTATGAACAGGACTTTGGGGGGAAAAAAACTGAAATATAAGCTTAATTTTAGGTGGGCACTAGTGGCTCACACCTGTAATCCTAGCTACTAAGAAGGCTGAGATCTGAAGATTGAGGTTCAAAGACAGCCCAGACAGGAGTCCTTGAGACTCTTATCCAGAAGTGGTCCTGTGGCTCAAAGTGGTAGGACACTAGTCTTGAGCAAAATACCTAAGGGACAGTGCCCAGGCCCAAGTTCAAGCCCCACAACCAACCAAAACACAAAACAAAAGTACAAAGCTGAACCTGGTCAAATTAGGATAGAAACCACAGTATGTAAGTGAAGCCAATCCAATGGGCCAGCACAGAACTTACACCAACCCATTACATCTTTGCAGTAGCAATAAAGTACTAGGTTTTAATAGACAAAGTAAGTTACTATTGTACCTCTTATGTACTCTTTTTTGGGGGGGTCTGGTTGTGGGGCCTGAACTCTGGGCCTGGGCACTGTCCCTCAGCTCTTCAGCTCAAGGCTAGCGCTCTACCACTTGAGCCACAGCACCACTTCCGGC
>NW_012282398.1:0-1606 GCF_000151885.1 Dipodomys ordii
ATATATATATATATATATATATATATATATATATATGCACAATGAACTTGAATTCTTTACTCACATTACCCTTGATATTAACTGGAGCATTAATATCACAAGGAAGAGTGTAACACAGATAAATTTGAAGAACTTAAGAGGAATGAGAATGCTAATCGCAAGGAGAGGGGAGAGGGAACATCAAAGGGTAGCTATTCAATTAGATTCCACACAAGAGTAGTGCAAAAGCTGTAATGGGCTAAGGTTATGTAGCAAATAAGTCTAATTCATTTAGGCAGATTATGAGTGTGCTTGCTCTCATAGTGTCTCACCCATGAAGAGTTCATTCCTCCTATTTGTAATCTTCTCAGGAGCATGTTCAGGGCAGATCTGATATCCTTCAGTGAGCCTACAGCAAAGACCAAGATTAGTGAGACTCACGCTCCCTGTTCCCAGCAGGGTGCTCTTGTAATAAACCGATGCTTGCTTTCATTTTCCATTTGAAAAATTCAATTCATTGCAAATTGCAACAAATAAAACCCTACATAACACAAATTGTATTCAAGGTGTTCGGTGATTCGTTGGCTTGATGATATTGAGAGATTGTTTTATCAGCTTTGAAGGAAATATTCATCACCATTTTGGCAGCTTTGTCAGTCACACTTGGAAGCATCCTTTGTGTTTTAACAGAAGAAAAAAAGCAGGTACCAACTCTTAAAATAAAGGTGTATAAATGGAAACATCTTGGGTATCTTTGCATAACCTCGCAGATTAAAAATAAAAATAAGAATAAGAATGATGAGTAACCCTGGCCTAAAAATGTCAAAGTCAAGGGCATGTTATCCCACATCCTGTAAACCTATAGGTGGTGATTTTATTTCCCCTGTGACAAAAAATGAGAAAATACCAAGTCATGATAGTGAGAAAAGCTGGTTTACTTGCAGTGGCTAGTTCAGAATTCTTGCATTGGCTTTTACAATTTTGAAGCTGGTCTGCAGCTACACCTTCTCAATAAGAAGCTGTAGCAACAAAGGGACTTATAAATTCAGATGAAGCACTTGGCTTATGTGCTGGAAGAGAGGAGATTGACTTTGAGTGAGAAATCCTTAAAAGCTCTGAGTAATTGCACTAACATATAGACAAGCTGAATATTATTACTTACTCCTGTGATTAATAGTAGCGAACTATGACATAAGACATGGATTTTTTTCTTCAGTACCAAATGATAGTACAGGCTACAAGGATGATAATATTTCATTTAGTTTTCAAAGAGGAAGCTACTTTGTGATAGACAATAGCCTTAATGAATATTGCAGGAAAATCTCCATGAATTCTGTGTATCCAGGGGGAAAAAAAATTCAAGTCTTCACACCTAATACAGAAAAAAATAGTTTTTTGTTACTTCAAATTAAACTTAGTTCTGTCTGTGTAAAGATTACATTTTGCCAACTCATCAAAAACACAGATTGTTTTGTAGTTTTTCCTATGATAGGAAAACAGAGATTTGGGGTTAGGCAGTGTACTGTATTGCACTATTTTATTATAACAGTAAAGTCAAAGACATGCCCATACCTCATGCTTTTCTAGTAGCTACAAAACTTTCACGGTTCTTTTTTTTTTTTTTTTT
>NW_012282399.1:0-1287 GCF_000151885.1 Dipodomys ordii
AGATGGATAAATATTTTAAGTAGTTCCAAAAGTAACTAATATGGCCATATGGTGGCTTGGGTGGTAGAATGCTTTCCTCCCATGCACCATTTCAATTTCCAGTATTGTTCAAACAAAACCACACCAACAAAAGCACACCAAAATCTATACCGAATAAAAATATATAATACTATGTAACAAACATTAAACATTAAAAATAAATACAGCTAAAGGATTGCCATACCATTATCCTGTATGGGAAAAGTCAATATCTAAAGAATATATTATTTTCCATCAAATCAATCTATACACTGAATGCAATTTTATGAGAAGTCTTATCAGAACTTTTTATAGTTTCAGAAAGGATAGATTAGGAAAAATGAGAGCTGGGAAATGGCATCCAGGAACTCTAATAGAAACAAGACATTTAGAAACATACATGCACTATCTTCTTTGCTTCTAACTCAGGATGCATTCCTTATCTTAAGGATGAGCATCTATTCTGTGGCAAAAATATATGCATTCTATCCTGGAAGAAATACAGACTGAGTCAACATATAACCAAGAACTCAGAAGGTGCAACACCAGGAGTGATCAAGAGCAAAGATAAACACCTATATATATGGCTTTATGACAGGTCTTGCCATTATTATATAAATGCCCCTGATGTCAAAGAGCTCTGTGCCTCTCCCTTTAAGTTTACCCACACTCTCAGTGTGCCTCTGTCCTTCTGTTTCTCTGCGTATCTGTTTGTTTGCTTGCTAACTCAATAAAGTATTGCCAAGTTTTCTTACCATGGTGACTTCTCTGCAAATTTTTATTCTGTGACAAAGGACCCTAAGTCAAGAGTTCCTACTTCTAGAGGGAAATTTCCCAAACTTCCCCTGGACCCAGTGACTGTAGCTCCTCAAAGTTAAGAGGTGAGTTGCTGAGTGGTAGAATGATTAACTTGCATGTAAGAGACCCTGGGTTTGGTCACCACTAATAGAGTAGAGGAGGGATTATGAAAGATCAAAGACCCAAAGAATGTAAAGAACAATTTTGGGGACACATCATATCTCAAAATGAAGATTTGTCATATTAAAGCCTAGTAATCAACACAATCTGATATTAAAGCTGAAGGAAAAGAATGACACAGGGTACAGAGCTGAGAAACAAGCCTATGTGGAATCCTGAGATTTGACATTAGACTACTCAATAAACAGCCCCTTTGACCAAGCTATCTATATGAATAAGATACAAAATAGACCTTGACTTAAAGTCTTAGCAAACAATTCCTAAAAACAAAGAGGCAAAGGTAGAAAGCAA
>NW_012282401.1:0-1477 GCF_000151885.1 Dipodomys ordii
CTAGCCTTGAGCTGAAGAGCTGAGGGACAGCACCCAGGCCCAGAGTTCAAGCCCCACGACCGACAAAAAAAAAAAAAAATAACAAGTGGCTAATAACTACAATAAAGTTGTTCAACAAACAATGTACAGTGATGAACTCCTGTAATCCCAGCACATTAGTGGCTAAGGCAGGAAGATCATGAGTTTGAGGCCGAGTTCAACTACATAATGAATTCAAGGCCAGTTTAGGCTACATAGCAAGACCATCTCTCAAATATTTAAAACAAGATGATTAATATCATCAGCTATAAGCACAATGCAAATCAAAGTTACATTTAAAATTCACTTTAAAAGCCAGGCACAGCAGGTGGCTCATACCTGTAATACTAGTTACTTGGGAGGCTGAGTTCTAAGGTTTACACTTCAAAGCCAACCCAGGCATGATAGTCTGTGAGGTATTTATCTCTAATTAACCAGCAAAAAAACAAGTAGAGCTGTGGCTCAAGTAAGAGAGTGCTATGCTTGAGCTCAGGGCCAGCACCCAGGCACTGAGTTCAAATCCCAGAATGGACAGAAACATTTTATTTACTTTAAATCACTATGGTGGTTTTTTTACTTCAAACCACTAGAGTGACTATAACCAAAAAGATACATACTAAGTACTGGTGAGGATGCGCCCTTTTATACTGCTGCTTATAGGAATGTAAAATGTTATAGCCACTTTGGAAAAGTTTGTACATCTGCAAAAGGTTAAACACAGGGTTATCATGTGACACACCAATTCCACTTTAGAGATCAAGCAAATGTAAATGAGAATCTGTATATAAGTACTCTTAGAAACATTGTTCATAATAGCCAAAACATGAAAAGAATCCAAATGTCTATCAACTGCTGAAATGGATGAATAGTACATGATGTATCTATACAATGGAATACTATCAAGCAAGAAAAATAAATGATGTATTAATAAATTCTGCAAGATGAGACTTAAATACAATGCTTAGTACAGGTGCAAGAAGCACTCAGAAAAGACCATGTCTGATTCCATTTATATGAAATATCTGGAAAAAGGCAAATCCATAAAGACAGAAAGTACATCAACGTTATATAAAATGGGAGATGTGGGATAGAAATGGGGAATAACAGCCAATGCTCTTAGGGTGGTACAAACGGTCCATGACTCCATAATTCTGTGAATATGCTTAAAAATATTGAATTGCACAGTTTATACTGGTGAATTGTGAATAGTATATCAATAAAGCTGTTATGAAAGTTGAAAGGGGGAGGGCTAGGGGCATTATTCATGTGTTAGGTATACAAGGCACTGGGTTCAAGCCTCAGCACTGAAAAAAAAAAGATTGAGGATATTTCAAAAACAGGGATCAAAACTTGCAGATTTTGGGGGGATGAGGGGAGGATGGGAAGGGATGGGAAGGGGAAACAAAGGAGGAGGCTACAATGCTTGAAGGTGGCTCAGTGGTAGAGCGCTTGCCTTGCA
>NW_012282402.1:0-1866 GCF_000151885.1 Dipodomys ordii
ATATATATATATATATATATATATATATATATATATATATATATATATATACATCCGTATCTCATTTTCCTAGTGAAAACTCTGGAGTTATGTAGCATAACCCGAAGATGCACATAAAATAAATAACTTAGCAGGATTTGAAACTAGAACCTCCTTTATAAAGGTGTAAATTCCCTGAAACCAAGCACCTTGGAACCACTGCTGGCCCATATGGTATGTTTGTGCTTGTTAAGAAGAAAAATACCTCCTGGGTTGTGGTGGGGGAGGGAAGGGGAACTGAGGCCCCTGGGCACATCTCTTGGCAAGAGGATTAAGCACATTTTGTGAGATCGAAGCAGGCACCACTATTTCTGTGTAAATGAAACTCTGAGCCAAGTCCTGCAGTTTGGAAAACAGTATGGGGCCAGGCTGTCTGAGCATCCTTGTGTGCAGCAGCGTTGACACAGGCGAATGTGATGCTGCTTCTTCACCACCACATCTGCCACAGAAGAGGAGGCTGAGATCTCTTCTTTATTTAGCTTTGAGGAGTGATACTGAGGAGTGATACTCACCCTTCTGCCATCAAACGCCTTTTCTCCTCATTTCTCTCTCATATACTAGTTACAGCTATTCAGGGAATTGGTGATGTATTGCTGCATAACAAATTACACCCAAAGATAGCAGCCTGAAACAATACGTGTTTCAACTAGGGAGATGGCTACCTGAAATTCCAGCTGTTGGGAAAATCAGGTTGGATGGTTGAGTTTGAGACCAGCCTGAGATATAGAGCAAATTCTCAGCTGTCCTAGGCTACATAGAAGGGAGACTATGGTCTGTATGTGCATATAATTTAACAACAAAAACTAATGTATTTATTATCTCACTCAGATGGTAGATGTTAGGTGCTGCTTAGTTGTACGAGTTCTCTCTGTCTCTTTTTGTCTCTCTTTGCTCTCTCCCTCCCACCCTCCTTATTCCCTTTCCACCCTCCATCTCTGTCACTGTCTGTAGATCTCTCTCTCTCTCTCTCTCTGCTCTCTCTTCTTTCTTTGGTAGTACTGGGACTTGAACACAGAGCCTTTCAGATAGAGTCTTATTAAGGTATTAGTAAATTAGTAAAACTTTGCAAATACTCATAATGGGGTTTCTAGATCTAGCTCCTCCTCCAATTCATTATGAAAACTGAGCTTGAACCTTGCTGCTTCTAGTGAGCATAGAAAAGTCTCCCTTCATAGGTTCACTTTTGATTTATATCCTCTCTCTGGGAATAACCAGGCTTCACACTAATAGTAAACAAATTTCCACATGGATAAGGTTCGGCAAAACTCTTAACTTTTTCTTTTTTAAGATGTAAAGCTAGCTAGTTGTTAAAAGTCCAAGGAGGAGATACTTTATTCAGAAGGCCAGTAGCTTGTGTTAAACAAGGTCAACCTTGTGTTAAACAAGGGAGCCTGTGTTTGAGATAAAGAGCTTGTCACCATCTCAGAAAAATACTTTGTCCTACTGTTTTCCTTCTGTCTTGTGTGACACTTGGATGTAAGTTCTATTAGGATGGCACTCTTTTCCAAATATTGGCTGAAGTGACCGTTCCCTAGGGGAGCATTTAGGGAGATGGGGTAGGAAGTTCATTGCCTGGGAACCAGGCCCTGTGGTTTGTCCCCTCCAAAATTCAATCTGGATCTGCAACTCAGCACAACAGCCCGCCCCTGGGAGGTATTTGGATCACAGGTGTGTGTGTGTGTGTGTGTGTGTGTGTGTGCGTGTGTGTGTGTGTGTGTCCTTAAAGACTGGATAGAAGGTTCCTGAGAGAGTTGCTATAAAGTCAGCCTCTCGCTGGGTGCTGGTGGCTCACGCCTGTAATCCTCGCTACTCAGGAGGCTGAGATCT
>NW_012282403.1:0-1426 GCF_000151885.1 Dipodomys ordii
AACTTGACAGAAATGGACCTCTTCCTAGCAAATATTGACATGCCAAAACTAAACCAAGATGAGTTAAACCATCTTAACAGGCCCATATCAAGCATTGAAATAGAAACAGCAATAAGAGACCTCCCAGCTATGAAAAGTCCTGGGCCGGTTGGTTTTACAGCAGAATTCTACAAGGCCTCTAAAGCAGAGCTCACACCAATAGAATGAATTCTTCAATGAAATTGAAAGAAAAAGCTCACTACCGAACACATTCTATGAAGTCATAATAAACCTCATCCCAAAACCAGGCAGGGACTTATCAAAGAAACAGAACTATAGACCCATTTCTTTGATGAACATTGATGTAAAACTTCTCAACAAAATTTTGGCCAATCGACTTCAACAATTCATTCAAAAAACCATACACCATGATCAAACAGGATTCATTTCAGGGATGCAAAGCTGGTTCAATATACCCAAATCAATTAATATTATTCATCACATCAACAGGAACAAGGATGAGAACCACATGGTAATCTCAATAGATCCAGAATAAACATTTGACAAGATCGAACACCCCTTTACGATGAAGGTTCTGGAAAAATTAGGAATCCATGGAACATTCCTCAATACAATAAAGGCTGTATATGACAAACCTACAGCCAGCATTATACTTAATGGTGAAAAACTAAAGCCATTTCTTCCTAACTCAGGAACAAGACAAGGATGTCCACTGTCTCCATATTAGAATGCCTAGCTACAGCAATAAGACAAGATGCAAACATAAAGGGGATCCAAATAGGGAAAGCAGAAGTAAAACTCTCCCTCTTTGCAGATGACATGATCTTATATTTAAAGTATCCCGTGGACTCCACTCCCAAATTACTCAAGTTGATTCAGAACTTTGGCAAAGTATCAGAGTATAAAATTAACCCTCAAAAATCAATGGCTTCTTTGTATGCCGACAATGAGAAAAGTGTGGCTGAAATTAGGAAAGCAACTCCTTTGTAATAGCCCCACAAAAAATAAAATACCAAGGAATTAACCAAAGAAGTGAAAGACCTCTATGATGAAAACTTTAAAAACTTGAAAAAGGAAATCAAAACAGAACTTAGAAAGTGGCAAAAACTCCCATGCTCCTGGATTGGAAAGATCAACATCTTGAAAATAGCAATACTTCCCAAGGCTATCTACAAATTCAATGCGATACCTATCAAAATTCCAATCTCATTCTTCAAGGAAATAGAAGAGGCAAATCAAAAATTCCTATGGAACAATAAAAGACCCCAAATAGCAAAAATGATCCTGAACAGAAAAAACAGTGCTGGAGGATTATCAATACCAAATTTCAAACTCTACTACAAAGCTATAGTAATCAAAACAGCTTGGTACTGGCACAAGAACAAACCTCAGGACCAATGGAATAGAATTGAAAACCCAGAAATGA
>NW_012282404.1:0-1524 GCF_000151885.1 Dipodomys ordii
TGTATTTGATGTTGGTATCATTTGTGGAGGGGAAGGGCAAAAACAAATTGTTTAACTAGGGATACAGGTGGACCCATTGCAACAATGAGATGTACAAGTTGTTATGTCGAAAAACGAACTTTACAACTTTGGTGGGGGGGAGGATTGGGTGGGGGGATGTGGGGGGAGTATGGGAAAAGTTGGGAAAGGGAAACAAAGAAGAGGCAACAATGCTTGATAAGAAATGTACTCATTATCTTGCCCATGTAATTGTAACTCCTCTGTATGGTATTCTCACAATAAAAATAAATTAAATTAAGTTAAAAAAAACTTTTGTTACAGATTTTTTTAAGTAAAGGAAATTGAGCTCAGAAGGAAGTTAGTTTTTCTTCTCAAGAATTGTATAAACAAAACAAAGTGGCTAAACTTGGATTTGGACCAATGTTTTACCAGTCACTGAAATATTCAGATCTTATCCTTTTGGCCTGGGTCCCTGCTTTCCTTAAGATGTGTCACAATCATAGAATCAAGAGTCTCTGAGCTGGAAGGAATGCGATCAGTTACTAGCCTCTGCCAGCCATTCAATTTGAAGAGGGAAGGGTGAGGCAGCAGATACTTGCCAAGGTCATCCAGACATCTGGAATAGGTTTAGGGTTGAATCTGAGATGCTTGACAACAATTCCAGTCAACTTTCTAATTTCACTGTGTAATAGTGAGATAGTTCTTTTCTCTTTAGTGAGAGATTACAACAATTTCATTTGAAATATATTTGAAAACAAAAATCACTGCTTCCTACATAGGGAAGACATTCAAAAGTAATGGTTTTCAGTTGTGTGTGTTTTTTTAAAGTGGAGAAACCTAAGAATGAGAAAAATAGTGTTGAAGATTCATAATCCAATTCAAGAAATTTGTTATTGAACAATGATGTAGCATAAAATTGTCTTGAGGTGAACTGCCAGTAGCTGACCCCTTCACAGTTACAAGCCTTTGCTTACATTTAAAACACTTGTGAATGTTAAGTGTTTGCATCTAATCTCTGATTATTGAAATGTTTATCAAGTTTATTTTTACCCAAAATGCAATTGATTATGATAATGTACAGAACAAATATTTCAGAAAAAATATTGTCCTGTAACCAAAATAAAATTTATATAGCCCTAGTCTGTCAATGTCTTAGTCCTGTTTTTATCACAGATTTCCTGACAATTCCTTAGCAGGTATTTGGTGGTGATGAATTAACAAATACTAAAAAACGTGAATCAATAATCTTTAAACTCTGCTCAGCAGAGGAAATGGTGGGGGAAATGGAGAGAAGAATTACTCGAGGTTTTTCTCATAAGTTGAGTTCCTTATCTATAATTTATATTTCATCTTTTTTCTATGTGTACACTTTATGTGTAAGACATAATTTTTGATACTGGCTTTCTGCATATCTTCTAAAATATGGGCCCAAATCTTATTTGGTTTTCTTTATATTGGTACCAGAGCTTGAAACCAGTGCCTTTTACTCTTGGTCTGATTTCTTTTTTTTTTTTTTGGGTCCGG
>NW_012282405.1:0-2312 GCF_000151885.1 Dipodomys ordii
GCTCAAGTGGTTGAGCGCTCGCCTTGAGCTGAAGAGCTGAGGGACAGCGCCCAGGCCCAGAGTTCAAGCCCCACGACCGACAAAAAAAAAAAAAAAGAAGTAAATCAATTAAATAAGCCAATATCTTACAACAAAATACAGGAAGCAATCAGAAGTCTTCCAACAAGGAAAAGCCCAGGACCAGATGGATTCTTCTTTAAAGACCTTTAAAGAAGAACTAATACCCATACTCCTCAAGCTATTTAGAGAAGTAGAAAAAAAGGGAGCTATCCCAAACTCATTCTACAATGCCAATATCACACTCATCCCCAAACCAGGCAAAGACCCTACAAAAAAAGGAACTACAGACCAATCTCCTTGATGAACACAAATGCAAAGATCCTTAACAAAATTCTAGCTAACAGAATCCAGAAACACATAAAAAAAATCATACACTACGACCAGGTAGGCTTCATCCTAGAGATGCAGGGATGGTTTAACATACATAAATCAATAAATGTAATCCAACACATCAACAGATCCAAGGTCAAGAACCACATGACTGTCTCCACTAATGAAGAAAAGGCTTTTGATAAGATACAACATTCATTCATGTTAAAAGCTCTGGAGAAAATAGGAATAGTAGGAACATTCCTTCAAATAATAAAAGCCATATATGACAGATCAAGAGCCAATGTTATACTTAATGGGGAAAAACTACAACCAATTCTCCTAACATCAGGAACAAGGCAAGGATGCCCACTGTCTCCTCTCCTCTTCAATACAGTTCTAGAACCCTTAGCCAGGGCAATAAGGCAAGAAAAAGACATTAAAGAGATCCACATAGGGAAGGAAGAAGTTAAACTATCCCTTTTTGCAGATGACATGATACTATACCTTCATGATCCCAAAAACTCCATCCCCAAACTCTTAGAAAACCTCATATTTTCCTTTAAAACCAGAGTCTGGAAGTATATTCTAAAGTGTCATCAGTAACCTGTTTTAGGTTTTGGAATATTGGAAAGCTAATAATTATACAGTAATCAGGTAGGCAGTCCTGGGCCTTGAACTCAGTGCATGGCTGCTGTCCCTGACCTTTTTAGCTCAAGGCTAGTGCACCACCATTTAAGCCATACCTTCACTTCTGGCGATTAAGAGCACTGCAGATTTTCTTGCCTGGGATGGCTCTGAATCATGATCCTCAGATTTTAGCCACCTGAATAGCTAAAATTATAGGCGTGAGCCACCAGTGCCCATCTTGCATTCATTTGATTATTCAAAAAATTGTTTCAAGACTAGGCACTGGTTTGTGCCTGTACTACTAACTACTCAGAAAGTTGAGACAATTATAGTGTGAAGCCAACAGAGGCAGAAAAACCTAAGGGACTCAACGCCAATTAACCAGCAAAATGCTGCACTGGAAACCTGGCCCAAGTGGTAGAGCAGCAGCCATGAACAAAAAACCAAACGAGAATGAAGCCCTGAGTTCACACCCCAGTATGAGGACAAAAAAAATTGTATAATAATAATAATTCCTTCTTCCTTTTTTCTTCTTTCTTCTTCATTCTTTTTCATTCCTCTTTCTTCTTTCTCCTTCCTTCCTACTTCTCTTCTTCATTATCCTCCTCCTCCTCCTTCTTTCTTCTTCATTCCTTTTTTTTTTTTTTTTTGGTCATGGGGCTTGAACACTGGGCCTGAGCGCTACCCCTCAGCTCTTCAGCTCAAGGCAAGCGCTCTACTACTTGAGCTATAGCACCACTTCCAGTTTTCTGGTGGTTTATTGGAGATAGGAGTTTCACAGACTTTCCTGCCTGGGCTGGCTTTGAACCACGATCCTCAGATCTCAGCCTCCTGAGTAGCTAGGATTACAGGTGTGAGCCACTGGCACCCGGCTTCTTCTTCATTCTTTTTCCTTCTTCTTTCTTTTTTCTCTTTTTCTCTCTCCTCCTCCTCCTCTTCCTCCTCCTCCTCCTCCTCCTCCTCGTCCTCCTCCTCATCCTCGTCCTCCTTGTCTTCCTCCTCCTCCTCCTCCAGCTTTTGTCAGTCATGTGGCTTGAACTCTAGGCCTGGGCACCTTCTCTGAGCTCATTTGCTCAAGGACAGCACCACTTCCAGTTTTCTAGTGGTTAGATGGAGATAAGAATATCGGGGGGGCGGGGCTGGGAAGGTGGCTCAGTGGTAGAGCGCTTGCCTTGCATGCATGAGGCCCTGGGTTCAATTCCTCAGCACCACAGAAGCAAAAGAAAAAAGCCGGAAGTGGCGCTGTGGCTCAAGTGGCAGAGCGCTAGCCTTGAGCTGAAGAGCTGAGGGACAGCGCCCAGGCCCAGAGTTCA
>NW_012282406.1:0-1954 GCF_000151885.1 Dipodomys ordii
AATTTGAGAATAGTGATTTGACTACATAGTTTTAGTAGTAGTAGTAATAGTAGTAGTAGGGCTTGAATTCAGGTCTTTGGGCTTGTTAGGGAGGTACTTCATTGCTTGAGCCATACTGTGTCAGTGTGCCCTTTAATTAGCGAAATCCCACAAAAAATTTTTTCTTTAGTGTTTCTATGTTACAATGCATAATCATTCTTTGATATAAAAATCAAAGGGATGATTAAATACTAGCTTAATTAATCAACAGAATTAAGCCACTTCAAGCAAGTGGCTTTAAGATAGAGTAGCATGCCTAAAGGAAGTAAGGAGTTCTTAGTATTGTTTAAATTTTAGAGTGGTTTCAACATGAAGAGAATAAGAAACAGTTACCTTTTCACCTCTTGTTTTTAACAGAAATGTGTGTGTGCAACCTGAATCTATGGGAGGATATTTTTGTACTCCATGCCTGTCAATCCCTCACCTTTCCAGAACACTAAACCAATAAAGTGAATTATTTTCAAGAATAACGAAACAGAGAAAATGTGATCCATAAATTGACTTCTTTGTTCTGGCAATTGACTAAGTGACATTTAGTCATCTCTAAGTGCCTGGAGAAAATAAAAGGCATTTCTTTTGTGAAGCTGATGAACAATTAGGCAATTGTAAAGCATTGAACTACAAAGTGGAGGACGCAGTTTAATATTGTTTTATGTGTCTTCCCTTCTTTTTCTCTTTTTATTTTTATTTTTGGAAAAAAATGCTTGAGGCAGATGTTTTACTCTGCCTCCTTTCTGGCTTTTAAAATAATGATGAATGCTTGCTATGGCTAGCATAGAAGCAGACATGCCACAGTTCAAATACAGAAGTTGTTTTCTAAGTCAACTAGACATTGTTTAGGGGAAAATGCTGCCAGGCTTTTTAACTTTGTTCAAAGTTCAGAAGGTCTGCTAAGTACTTCCAAATTTCACTCCCTGCCATGATGGCAAGTTTTTCATGTTGAGGATTATAGCACACTGCTGTTTGCAATATTCATTTTCTTTTGAATTCTACTGCAGTGGTTATGGGGTGTTCTTTCTAAACTATGAAAATTCTGAAAGATGTAAGCTATAAAAAATGAACTTTACAACTTGGGGAGAGGAAAGTCAGAGGAGGGGAAAAGTGGGAGAAAATGAGTGAGAGTATAACAATGTCCAAAAAAAATGTATCATTACCTTCCTTATGTAACTGTAACCCCTGCAAACATCACCTGTACAATAAAATTAAAATTAAAAAAAAGAATTGCATTTTGTCAGTATCTATGAAGCTATGTGATATGAAATCACATGAAATAATGCATTTGTTTTTACTTTACTAGTTAATTGATAAATTCACCTCTGTGTGTGTCTACATGTGTTATACGGTAGATTACCATATAAAGCAATTAATAAATTGTTAATCATAATATAACCTTTCCTGTAACAAACACAGAAATGTTAGATGAAATAAAAATACATAGCCTGTGGTAGCCCACATAAAGCTAGGCTAGAGGTGTGGCTCAAATGGTAGAGGAGCAAGCTGTGAGCAAACAAGCAGAGAAAAGCACATGGCCCTGAATTCCAGCTCTAGAGTTGCAATAAATAAAATCAAAGACACAATTCAAACATTCTTTTGCTCACAACTTGGCCAAATTTTCAATGGATGAAGTACGTGTTAGACATCCCTCAAACAGATGGATACTGAACACGGGTAAAGGGTTAAAACATATACATGACAAGAAAAGCAGTGGTCATAAAACTAAATGACCATAGACAATATGGTAAACAATACTGCAATTCCCAGATCAATAGAAAGGGCACAGAATAGATTCTAAGACTCCAAGGGCACCTTAAAAGAAGAGAGTAAAGGGCTGGGAAGGTGGCTCAGTGGTAGAGCGCTTGCCTTGCATGCCTGAGGCCCTGGGTTCGATTCCTCAGCACCACATAAGCAAAAAGAA
>NW_012282407.1:0-1925 GCF_000151885.1 Dipodomys ordii
GGCTTGGAAAAAATTATATTAAGTGAAGTAAGCCAGGCCCAAAGAAACATAGGTCCCATGGTTTCCCTTATTTGCAATAACTAGTATATGTCTGGGACAAGCAGAAAAGGTCAAAAGCTATGTACATGTGACCAGATAAGATGATGTTAAATGAAATGAGCCCCAAGATAGGGACACAAGTGGTTTTTTCTTTCTTCTATTGTTTCTAACGTATTCATAATGTACCATGTAATTTTTTGTTTCTTTGTATGTTCCTCCCCCATGGTATAACCCCTGTTTTCACTGTATTTGATGTTGGTGCCCTGAATCTTGTATATACACTTCTCTAGCTTGGGGGGCGGGGAAGGAAAAAAATTGCTTAAATAGGGATACAGGTTGACCCATTGTAAAAATGAGATGTACAAGACACTATGTTGAAAAAAACAAACTTTACAATTTAGCGGGGGGGGGGAGAGAAGGGGAGGAGTATAGTTGTGGAGGTGGGAGGAAGGACTGGTAGGGGAAAAATAAAGGAGGAGGTAACAATGCTTGATCGGAAATGTACTCATTACCTTGCTTGTGTAACTGTAACCCCTCTGTATAGCATTTTTACAATAAAAAATGTATTTAAAAATAAAAGAAATTGGGGCTGGGAAGGTGGCTCAGTGGTAGAGCACTTGCCTTGCATGCCTGAGGCCCTGGGTTCGATTCCTCAGCACCACATAAGCAAAAAGAAAAACGCCGGAAGTGGCGCTGTGGCTCAAGTGGTAGAGTGCTAGCCTTGAGCTGAAGAGCTGAGGGACAGCACCCAGGTACAGCGTGCAGGCCCCATGACCGGACCCAAAAAATAAAAAAATAAAAGAAATGTGGCCAGGTTGCTGGTGTTTGTTTGAATAACAGACCTCTAACAAGAACAGTATGACTTGGGATAAGTTACTTTCCTGAAAAGTGTAACACCTTTGTGCCTCTTCTTCCATGTATTAAAATAGGAATCTTATTTTTCAGTACTGGGGGTTGATATCAGGGCCTCACAGTTACTAGGCAGGCACTGCTAACATGGAAATCTTTATTCGTACATACATTGTGGTTAAATGAGTGCATATCCATAAACTCTTAGAAAAATAACTGGTACATAAATGCTTATTAAAATGGATAATATGTGGATTTCTAGTGGGTGTGCTTCTCTCAGAGCGCTGCATGTAATTCAAATGTGGTTGTCTTGTTTAGTCAAGCTGCCAGGGCTTTTGATTTGATTTTACCCATACAAGCAAACAAGCCAGCAAATTATCCCATTGCTATTTCACGGATGATAGAAGACATTGTCACTGAACCAGAGCTCTTGCCCATTTCACACTATGCCAACTGCTGAGATAATACAAAAGAGAAAGCTGATTCTTGGGACAGCTGAACATGGAAGGAGAGACTAAGTCTCAATTCCACCTCCCTGAGGCTAGGGTTTGGAGATATCTATGCAATAAAGAAACAAGATTATTTAAGGCATGAGGAAAGGTGATGGATAGTCAAATATTAGTGGTCTTCACATGCCTTATCAAATTTCATGCCCTTTCATGTGGTTCATGTTCAGTAAATGGCAGAGGTACCAAGATCTGAAGGTGGAGTTTTCAGCCTCCTCATCAAAAGGTCAACTATCAGACACTTACCCAAACCCAGGTAAAGTGAGCTTCAAGTGTCTAAAAGCAATTAAGGTAACTATTACCATCATAGCACACATGTTAGCAATATTATGTCCATCAAAGATGTTGGAAGAGGGGCTGGGAAGGTGGCTCAGTGGTAGAGCGCTTGCCTTGCATGCCTGAGGCCCTGGGTTCGATTCCTCAGCACCACATAAGAAAAAAAAAAGCTGGAAGTGGCGCTGTGGCTCAAGTGGTAGAGCGCTAGCCTTGAGCTGAAGAGCTGAGGGACAGCGCCCAGGCCCAGAGTTCAGG
>NW_012282408.1:0-1466 GCF_000151885.1 Dipodomys ordii
AGTGGTAGAGCGCTAGCCTTGAGCTGAAGAGCTGAGGGACAGCGCCCAGCCCAGAGTTCAGGCCCCACGACTGGACCCCCCCCCCAAAAAAAAAGAGATGGAGAGAAAGGAAATCAAATAATTCCTTAAAAGGGTGAGGACAGAATCCAGAATACATGAATCCAGAGGGATTGACCCCTGTAAGAGGTGTCATTTCCTAATTTTAAAGAAAAAAAAAATGACGGGGCTGGGAAGGTGGCTCAGTGGTAGAGCGCTTGCCTTGCATGCCTGAGGCCCTGGGTTCCATTCCTCAGCACCACATAAAGAAAAAAGCTGGAAGTGGCACTGTGGCTCAAGTGGTAGAGTGTTGGCCTTGAGCTGAAGAGCTGAGGAACAGCACCCAGGCCCAGAGTTCAAGCCCCATGACCGGCCAAAAAAAAAAAAAAAAGAACTGGTAGAAACATAAAGGGTTTATAAAAGATATTTAGTTAGGCTTATTTCCCAAGTTATGTATTTATTTGGACAGAACTTGGTGGAAGAGAATGTGGAATGCTAAATAGAAACCACTCATAAGTCTGTACAGTATACTTGCCTGCCCTAGAATAACCTAAGTTGGTACGAAAGAAATAGTGTTTCAAAGGAGGAAGAACATGTTGATCTTTAATGTGTGCTTAATGTTCACTTATGTCTTAATTTGTTCATGCCAAAATATGTTATTTTATGGCAATATATTTTTATTGGCATGAATTCTTTTTTAGAGTTTCCTTATCTGAAGCTCATGCTCGACTAAGCTTAAGGAATAAAGTACTCAAAGAAGATGTAGTAATTGCAGCCTTATTATTTGAAACATCTCTCACACTGAAATATGGTATGTATTAAGTTAATACTGGTCCCTACAAATAATTTTAATTGAACTTAAATATCCTTAAATTGTTACTTATTTTAAATTATCTCAGGTAAGACTTGCTTGATTTGGCCATTTAGATTGTTCATAGGTAATATCATCTGATATCAAGCTCCTTATTATGCATAATAATCTTTAAATTAAACTTTTGTGTTGTTTAAAATATCATGAGGAAGCTGGGCGCTGGTGGCTCATGCTTGTAATCCTAGCTACTCAGGAGGCTGAGATCAGAGGATCCTGGTTCAAAGCCAGCCTGGGCAGGCATGTCTGTGAGACTGTAATCTCCAACTAACCAACCACCAGAAAACCAGAAGTAGCACTGTGGTTCAAGTGGTAGAGCATTAGCCTTGAACTTAAGAGCTCAGGGACAGCGCCCAAGCCCAGAGTTCAAGCCCATGCATGACCAACAAAACAAAACAAAACAAAAAATATCATGAGGAAAAAAAGAACTTTCACTTAAAAAAAATAGCATTCATAGGGCTGGGAAGGTGGTAGAGCGCTTGCCTTGCATGCATGAGGCCCTGGGTTCGATTCCTCAGCACCACATAAGCAAAAAGAAAAAAGCAGGAAGTGGTGCTGTGGC
>NW_012282409.1:0-1642 GCF_000151885.1 Dipodomys ordii
TTTTTTTCTTTTTGCTTATGTGGTGCTGAGGAATCGAACTCAGGGCCTCAGGCATGCAAGGCAAGCGCTCTACCACTGAGCCACCTTCCCAGCCCCGAGTCCAACACCTTTAAACCATGATTTGAAATATCTACCTTTTTGTTTAGGGGCCCAGAGCTGGGCTACTGGTTTTTCTGCTTCTTTCTTTCTTCCTTTTGCCAGTCCCAGGGCTTGAACTTAGGGCCTGGACACTGTCCCTGAGCTTCTTTTGCTCAAGGCTAGCATTCTACCACTTGAGCCACAGTGCCACTTCTGGCTTTTTCTGGTTATGTGGTACTGAGGAATGGAACTCAGGGCTTCATGCATGCAAGGCAAGCGCTCTATCACTAAGCCACCTTCCCAGCGCTTTCTGGCTATTTCTATCAGACAGGACAGCTGTCATGTACTCTGGCCTGATGCCTGACTGTCTACATTCAAATCCTCCCTCTGATACCATATAACCACATAATCGAGGAGCCTTTCCGTGCCTCAGTTTCCTCGTCTGTGATGTGAGCACTAGGGGTGTATCTCAGGTGTCACTGGAGGATGACAAACTGAGTTTATGCAGTTAGCAGTGCCCAGCTCTGTTCCCACTGACCAGGAATTATTCATTGTTGTCCTTATGGGGCCCTCAGGTAGAAACCACACTGAGCCTGTGGGGTGTATAGTTCCAAAAGGGGGGTGGGGTGGGGTGGTGGGGTGTCTAGTCCCAACTGGGCAGGGATTAAGACACAGAACAAATGACAAAGTTCCTCTTGGTCTACTTCCTTCTAACAATAAGACACTACACTGGCACCTTACAAAGCTATTCTGCCAAAAATTCACTTGGCACCTTCTGGGGAAGTGAGCTGGGCGGGTCCTGGCACCCCCTCACGTTACTAATGTTGGGTGGAGCAGATCTCCCCGTTCCCAGCCAGGCCCCTCTCCAGCCTCCCCGCCGGGCTCCTGGATTCCGGCTCAGCCACAGCTGGGGCTGCGGGGGGGGGGGCACCTCCGGCTCCCGCCACCCTGCGACCCCCGACCCCGGCGACCCCAGGCCCTGCCTACATTGTCATGCTGCATGTGTTTGAGCAGCAGCAGCTCGCGGTAGGCGCGCCGGGCGAAGATCTCGGACTGGAAGGGCCGGCTCAGCTTCTTGATGGCCACCTTCTCCCCCGACCGCTTGTCGATGGCGGAGCTGCGGGGGGGGGGGGGGGGGGCACAGGCAGGTCAGGGGCCTCCTCCCGGGCCGGGCCCGTCCCGCCCCGATCGCTTCTCCCGGCACCCCTGCACCCCGGCCAGGCGAGCCGAGCCAGGCCAGGCCAAGATGGGGGGGCATTAGTGAGGGGGGATGGCGGAAATAGAGGGGGGCCCGCTAGGCCCAAGGCGGGCAAGAGTCTCCCCGCGATGTGGCAAGTTCCTTCCCCTTGGGGGCCCGCCCTGCCCTCCGCTGAAACCAGGGGAGTCGGGGCCCCATGAACTTGGGGCTCCCTTTGAAAGTTACAGCCTGGAGAATCGAATCCAGTGCTAACGCACCCCCACCCCACCCCCGGGACACCCAGGGAGGGGGGGAGTGACCCCCACCGTGGGGGGGGCTGGCCCGGCTGCTGCCAGCCTGCCGCCGGCACCCCGCCCAGCTCGGGGC
>NW_012282410.1:0-1580 GCF_000151885.1 Dipodomys ordii
TCCCCTCCACAAATTATACCAAGATCAAATACAGTGAAAACAGGGGTTATACCGTGGGGGAGGGACATACAAAGCAACAAAGAAATCATCTTATAAATATGTTAGAAACAATTTGCATGAAAAAAAAAACATTTGAATACTTACCTTGGGGTTCATTCCCCTAACATCAACTTATCTGACCTTTTCTGCTTGACTCAGACATATACTAGTTATTGGAAAGAAGGGAAACCATGGGACCTATGTTTCTTTGGGCTGGCTTACTTCACTTAATATAATTTTTTATGATTTCTGTCATATGAAGAATCTAGATTTGGTTTAATGATATGAAAATAAAAGGGAGAATGTTCATGGGAAAGGAACTACCAGGAAAGTACACAAGACAGTGATTCATACACTCCATTCTGCATAGATATGAAAAAGTCGTGATAGAACCCATTACTTTGTATAATAACTAGAGGTGAGTACAAAAAAGTTACAGGTGATTTTTTTAAAAAAAACTTAAAAACATATTCCGTAGCTCAAAATTTTATTTCTTGGAATTTATCTTTGATTTGTGAAAATTGTCACAGCACAATTTATAGAGTATGACATTTTAAATTAAATTATTAAATTAAATACTATATATTTAATGATCAAAGTATGTTATATCATATATGAAAATATCATAATAAGATTCATTGCTTTGTACCACTAATACATTCTAATAAAAGCCATTGTATTATAGCAGGGCATTAGTTGGCTCACACCTGTAATATTAGCTACTTAAGAGGCTGAAATCTAAGCAGGATGCCTGTGGCTTATGCCTGTAATCTGAGATCTGAAGATTGCAGTTCGAAGCTTGCCTGAGCAAGAAAGTCTTTGAGACTCTTATCTCCAATAAATTACCCCCAGAAAAGCTGAAAGTGGAGCTCTGGCTCAAGTGCTAGAGGCACTAAACGAGCTAAAGAAGCTAAAGGACAGTGCCAAGACCTGAGTTCAAGCCCCAGGACTGGCACACACAAAAACAAATTTATTAAAACAAGGAGAAATTTAAGTGATGTGTTATAATATTTTGTTATTATTTAAGATTACAGCTATAAAACCCATATAACACCTGGACAATTGTTCTGAAGTTTAATGGAAAACAGAATAAAATATTTATATGCTTTGATTATAAATGTCAAAACTCTATATGTGCATTTTAGGAAATGCCAGAAAAATATAAACCAGTACTGAAAATTCTGTGATTTTGAGAGACAGTATTTTACATATTTATTTTCTTTATTATTCCTTGTTTTAGAATTTAATTTTAGGTCTTATAGCTTCTATAAATTATTTAAATTTTGCTGGGCACTGATGCTTACACCTGTAAACTTACCAACTCAAGAGGCTGAAATCTGCTAGGATAGCCCTAGCAGGTAACTCTTATTCTCCAATTAACCAAGAGAAAACAGAAAGTGAAGCTGTGACTCAAAGTGGTAGAGAGCTAGCCTTGAGCATAAAAGGACAGCACCCAGGCCCTGAGTTCAAACCAACTGAAAGAAAGGAAGGAAGGAAGGAAGGAAGGAAGAAAGAAAGAAAGAAAGAAAGAAAGAAAGAAA
>NW_012282411.1:0-1605 GCF_000151885.1 Dipodomys ordii
GGTGTACAGTGAAGGAACCCATCACACGAGCTCCTGGCTGGTCTGTGGGCTGTGGATGGAGGTACTTCATTGAACCTATATTGTTTGTAGAAACAGATGGAGCCTCAGGTTCGTGTGTGTGTGTGTGTGTGTGTGTGTGTGTGTGTGTGTGTGTGTGTGTGTGTGTGTCGGTAGTGGGGATTGAATCCAGGGCTCCACACACACGCTAGGCAAGTGCTCTGCCGCCGGGACCACCCTCGAGTAGCTAAAGAAATCATGTAGTTTAAAGGAAGCACTTGCATGACCAAGCTTGTAAAATAATGGCTGTAAAACTCAAATGTTAGCCGGGCGCCGGTGGCTCACGCCTGTCATCCTAGCTACTCAAGAGGCTGAGATCTGAGGATCATGGTTCAAAGTCAGCCTGGGGAGGAATGTCCATGAGACTCTTTTTTTACTTGGTTGGTCATGGGGCGTGAACTCAGCCTGGGCGCTGTCCCTGAGCTCTTCAGCTCAAGGCTAGCACTCTACCACTTGAGCCACAGCACCACTTCTGGATTTTTCTGCTTATGTGGTGCTGAGGAATCGAACCGAGGGCCTCATGCATGTGAGGCAAGTGCTCTACCGCTGAGCCACCTTCTCAGCCTCTTGAGACTCATCTCCAATAAACCACCAGAAAACTGAAAGTGGTGCTGTGACTCAAGTGGTAGAGCACTAGCTAGCCTTGAGCTGAAGAGCTTAGGGACAGTGTCCAGGCCCAGAGTTCAAGACCCATGATGAAAAATAAAATAAAATAAAAACTCAAATATTTGTGTTGTAGGTAAGATTTGTATTTTCTTGGGCATGATAATGTGATTAACCCCCTACCCCAGCACAGATTTATTTCAAGCACCATTTCTAATCTGGACTTTGAAATATTATTTATATCTTAAGTTATCTTAGATTTCCCAGTAAATCATTTGATACTAGCTGAATTGGTTTGCTGATATTTTAATTTTTGAAACGTTAAGACCTTTTCTATGATTTTTTTCCTCCCCAGGTCTTGAACTCTGGGACTGGGCACTGTCTCTGAGCTCCTTTTCTTTCTTTTTTTTGTTTTCGTTTTTGTCTGTCTTGGGGCCTGAACTCTGGGCCTGGGCGCTGTCCCTCAGCTCTTCAGCTGTAGACTAGCGCTCTACCATTTGAGCCTCAGCCCCACTTCCGGCTTTTTCTGCTTATGTGGTGCTAAGGAATCAAACCGAGGGCCTCATGCATGCAAGGCAAGCACTCTACCACTGAGCCACCTTCCCAGCCCCTCCTGAGCTCCTTTATCTCAAGGCTAGCGCTCTATTGCTTGAGCCACAAGGCTACTTCCATTTTTTTTTTTTCTGTGATTACTTGGAAATGAGAGTCTCATAGACTTTCCTGCCTGGGCTGGCTCCTGGTCACTTCCAGCTTTTATTGGAGATAAGTGTCTCAGACTTTTCTCCCAGGCTGGCTTCAAACCATGATCTTCACATCTCAGCCTCCTGAGTAGCTAGGATTACAGGTGTGGAGCATTGGTGCCCGGTCCCTTCTATGTGTTTGTAGAGCACGACTTGCCCAGGTGAGTGAGTGCTCTGGTTTTCTGTGTATTTTTTTTTTTTTTTT
>NW_012282412.1:0-3027 GCF_000151885.1 Dipodomys ordii
TATTGGCCATTCTTCTTTCCTCTTCAGAGAAGTTTCTCTTTAAGTCTTTAGCCCACTTATTTATTGGGCAGTTGTTTCTTTGAGGATTTGTTGTTGGGGAGTTTAATTTTTTGAGTTCCAAGTATATTTTAGATATGAGACCCTTCTCTATTGTATGGCTAGTGAAGATCTTTTCCCAATCTGTGGGCTTTCTATTGATCTTGCTAGCTATGTCCTTTGCCATGCAGAAGCTCTGCAGCTTTACAAAACTCACATTTCCTTGACCTTGAACAAAATAGTGTTCAATGAGGCAGTTCATTTGTAAACATTATCTCCATTCTTATATGTTCTTTTGTATTATTTGTTATTAAATCAGAGGCTGTGAATTCCTGTTTTTGTATTTTGCAGCTGCAAATGGCCCTAAGATTCACTAGAAGTTCAAAGAGATTATGAGACTCTCAAAATTAGTCATTGGAACTGGAATTAAATAGCACACTTTCCATAATTTTACAATATTTTCCACATGGATTAGTCACTGATTGTGGTAATGATACTTTTATATCATTTATGAACTGAGTGAATATAAAACTGGCATGTAATTTTGTTTTACTAATAGGGCAATGAGAAAAGGTCAAAAGGGTAAATTTGAAAACTTAACTGAAAAAAAGGCACTATCCTGATTTTTAGGTGTTAATTAGTAATTGAATCATTTCCAGTATTGTATGTAAGTACTCTATCATTTGAGCCATGCCCCAGACTTTTAGGTTTTGTTTATTTTTCAAATAATATTTCATACTTTTTGTCCAGGCTAGCTTCAAACCATAATCTTCCACTGTTGATCCCATTAATAGCTAGGATCTAGATACATACCACAAGGTACTGGAGTATATGCATTGTATATGTTTTTGAATCACGTTGGAGGAGTATGAAAAGTAACATGAAGATGATGAGACATGAATGGAAGTAGGAAAGGCAAAAAAATTAATTTCAGTGTACTCCATGAAAAATTGAACTGCATGACTTGAGGATGGGAATGGGATGGAGAAAGAAGAGATGGAGAGATGGATGAAGAACACAATAAAGGAGTTGCAATCAAGATTCATTGTACTAGTAATCTGACTTCTGGAACTGAAGCCCTTTTATGCAACTACTTAATAATTAATTTATTAATTAATTACTATTTTTAAATATTAACAAATGAAATTTCAGGAAACTTCAATTCCATAATGAAATGTAATTTGTATCTTTTGTCCCTTTTAGTCACAGAAGTGGATAAAGTTCTGGCTTCCTTTGTATGTGCACATAAATGTATTAATTTGACTAGTAGATTTTTTTGGTCATTGAAAGGAAAACTTCTGAGCAGTGACTGTTGCAATTGTGAAGCTTTTGTAGCTCTATCATCATGTTCTGAATGAAGTCTCCATACACTTAGCGTTCCATGATGCCTTCCTATTTTATCATCATTGTCATTATAATTATTTTTAAAATAATTTCATAAAACAGTGGAGCTCATTTCTTTACCTAACAAAAAGCTCATCCCTTAACAATATGATTACTTCATAAATTTTGTAAAAGTGACACCAGCTGGGATGAAACATGTAGTAAGAGTTCAGGAGTTCCCTTTTGGGGCTTTAGATAGTTTAATCATTCTTGGGATTGAAGTTCCACTGCAAAAAAAATCCCACTAGACTCTATCAAATATAATTTGTCATCTGAGTCATACTTAGGAATTTTCAACAGAATCCAGCACAGCTGCACTAGCTCTTCAAACATAGCCAATTCTGTCTGGAGATGAAAAGAAGGTCCACATCACCATTTTCTGATAGGAGTCTGAGATAAGCCAAAACCAAACACTCACACTGAGTGCTTGAAATGGAAGCTGATTTTAATTGCTATCAATGTCCATTATCTACATGTTCCTTATACATTATATATATATATATATATATATATATGGATATAGCATGTAAAACTGTGTAAAGTTCATTGCATTATTGAATCACTGCTTATAGCATCCTACTTTTATATTTAGTCAGAGTGACCATTAGAAAATAAATAGAAATAAAAGTGAGGCATATATACACAATAAAGTTATATTCAAACATAAAGAAGAATGAACTAATGACAATTGAAGAAAAATGGATTGAACTAGAGATCCTCGCATTATTTCATGTCTTCTATGTAGAATCTCAATTATTTTTAAAGCCCATGAAATCAGAAGGGGGACTCTTCAGGAAGATCAAAGGAAACATGGAAGAAAAAGGAGGGTATGCATATGATATTACATGCACTTATGAAAATATCATGATGAAGTTCATTGAAATATATTAAAAAAACAAAAATTATTTGTAAAGTATCATACTCTTTGAAGATCACACTTGGAAAGATTCAAATTGGATAAATGGAACCTTTTGGTCTTATGTTACAGCATGTTTACATTATACATTGTGTTTCCATTTTTGGACTATGAATCAAAGAAGTGTACCAAAAAGATGATTAGAGCTACAAAGTGAGAAGCTATGTGTTTTGTTATGTTATTGGCTTATATAACTAACAGTTCCAACTTTAGAATTTTAGGGATAGGATGCTAAGTCAGATGGTCCTAAGTATTGTCTGAATTTTTGCTTTTCATGTAACAGTGCCTGCTTAAGTAGCTTATCTGTGCATTTAAATTTTTTATACACTTATTTTACTCTTTCTTATTTCCTACACTAAAGTCTGTTTAAAACCAGGAGAAATACAAAGCACTTCTTTATCTCTAAAGACACTGATAAAGGTAAAATGATTATAGAATTATGATATTGGTATTAATATATAAGCATTTCTTTTTTTGATATCAGGATTTTTTTATTGTGAAAATACTGTACAGAGGCGTTACAATTACATGGGCAAGATAATGAGTACATTTCTTATCAAGCATTGTAGCCTCCTCCTTTGTTTCCCCTTTCCATCTCTTCCCATCCTCCCCCTGTCCCCCCACCCAATCCTCCCCCCCGCCCCCTGCACCAAAGTTGTAAAGTTCATTTTTTTTCATTTTATTTCATTTTA
>NW_012282413.1:0-2606 GCF_000151885.1 Dipodomys ordii
GGGGGGACGTGGGGGGAGCGGGGAGCGCTCGGGGAAGGGGTGGGAGGGGGTTCCGAGGCGGGGGGCGCGCTGAGGAGACGGGAACCCGAGCGGGGTCGTGGCGGGTTCGAGGGCGGCTCCTGGGGGGCTGCGGGCAGAGGTGGAGGCGGCGCGGTGCGTCCGGAGGATGGCGGGGAGCCGGGGCGCGGTTTCTGGGGGATCGGAGATTCGAGGGGCACCAGGGCAGGCGAGGGTGCCGGTCAGGCAGCGGGGTCTGGGGGAAGCGCGGGTGACGGCCAGGGCCTGTGCCGAGAGTGGCCGGGGTGGGGGTGGCGGGGGGGCCGGCCGAGCAGCCGGGGTTCGTGCGGATGCACTTATTTGGGGCGCTTGATGGCCGTCCTCCATTTCCTTCCTTCTCGCCCTCCCTGGCCTCCGTGTGTGTGTGTGTGGGGGGAGCCGAACCCTCCCTCCCTTGTGAGCAGAATCTAGGGTCGGGGGACGGGGAAGGCAGGAAAGGTCGGGGTGTTTGTCCTTTTGACTTGCAGACTTTTCCAGACTGCTTGAATGGCGTGTGCGCTCCCTCTTGCTCCCCTGGGACTGGCCAGCCACGCTCATCAGGTCATCAGACAGCGCTGATTCTCTGTGATTCACTGGGTTGGGGAGCCCCCCCTCTTCTCCCGAACAAGGTGGGTTTTCTTTTTGCAAGAAGTTGGTCAAGGGAGCAGACCTGGCTGTCTGCCGGGGTCCCTCACAGCAGCAGACTTGGAGGGGGACACGCCCCAGGGGTGCCAGAGGGAAGATGGCCTGACATGTGTGTGGAGGAGGTGTGTGTGTGTGGGGGGGGGGCGCACACCATTCCTGGCTCTTGTCTTCTTTTCCTTACCCTGGCCAGTCCTGGGATTTTGTGGTTAAGAGGAGTAGGCTGCCCAGAGTCTCCAGGGCTACTTATTAGGCTGTTTACCAAACACTCCCCCAGCTGTCCTGATGAAAATCTAGAGACAGGCTCAAAGAATTTAAACCTGAGTTGTGGATGTGAGCTCACCGCCTTCCTTCCCTTCAGTCTGTCTTTTCCTTCTACTTAATCCAGTATATTGGAAGTTCTGTTTTAACTCTCCTGGGATTGCCAGCTTGGAGCTCAGGGCCAGGGACCAGCCAGGTGGGCCAGTGTTGAATGCCAGCCCTCCTGTTGGGTACTCCTAAATTCTTACTCTGCTTGATTCACAAGCCTGTCTGTAACCTCTCTGTAGAAGCCTTGAATGGGTGCCAATTCAGCTTGGATTTTTTGTTGTTGTTGTTGAACTCAGGGCCTGGGCGCTTTCCCTGAGCCTCTTTGTGCTCAAGACTAATGCGTTACCACTTGGGCCAAAGCACCACTTCTGGTTTTTGAGTGGTTAATTGGAGATAAGAGTCTCATGGAAGCCGGGCGCTGGTGGCTCACGCCTGTAATCCTAGCTACTCAGGAGGCTGAGATCTGAGGATCGCGGTTCAAAGCCAGCCCGGGCAAGAGAGACCGTGAGACTCCTATCTCTAATAAACCACCAGAAAACCGGAAGTGGCGCTGTAGCTCAAGTGGTAGAGTGCTCGCCTTGAACTGAAGAGCTGAGGAACAGCACCCAGGCCCAGAGTTCAAGCCCCACAACCGACAAAAAAAAAAAAAAAGAGTCTCATGGACACTTTTCTGCCCCAGCTGGCTTCGAACCATGATCCTCATATCTCAGCCTCCCTAGTAGCTAGGATTATAGGTATGAGCCACTGGTGCCCCGTTTAGCTTGGATTTCTTTTGATTCACCTGGAAAGCTTTGGTGTATGTGTATTTAAACTTAATTCTGTAGTTCAGCAGTCTCCTTGGTGAGGTTATGCTACTTGAGATATGAGGCCACTACATCAAAAACTTTTCTGTGGTTTGTTTTCTTTGACAATAGTCTCAAAGCTTTAAAGAAACTGGCCATTAGGCTGATGGTATTTATTCCTTGGGAAAGTAACATAACACAGAGTAGATGAGTGATTAGGCCTGCACTCTTATTCAGTTTTCTTTTGGAGAAGGGTAACAACTCATTTGAATGTAAATGGTATTTAAGTTCATGCTGTTTTGGAAACTGGAACCTCGTTACTTTTAGTCTCAAATGTTAAGAGGTCAAAATATTTAGATAATCTAAACTGTAAAAACTAGCATCTAGATTTTCAATGTAGCCTGCTACAGGAAGGTAAGATTGGCATTCCCCTGGCTCAGTGCCCAGTTCTCAAGTCTGATGGTAGGTGCTCCTGGGGTGGGACCAGAGGGGCTTCTGTCCTTAGCTGTTTCATGTCTTTTCTCTCACATGGAAGTCTGTGCTGACTGGGTTAAGGCATGTGGTTAAAGCTTCCTGCTTCTGAGATGGTCATGGGGTCATCATTCCAGAGTGTTATAGAATATTTAAAGAAAACACTTGTAGGGCTGGGAAGATGGCTCAGTGGTAGAGCGCTTGCCTTGCATGCCTGAGGCCCTGGGTTCGATTCCTCAGCACCACATAAGCAAAATGAAAAAAGCCGGAAGTGGAGCTGTGGCTCAAGTGGTAGAGCTCTAGCCTTGAGCTGAAGAGCTGAGGGACAGCACCCAGGCCCAGAGTTCAGGCCCCACAACCGGACCC
>NW_012282414.1:0-3412 GCF_000151885.1 Dipodomys ordii
CCTGTTTTCACTGTATTTGATTCCAGTGTCCTGCATCTCCTATATACACTTTTCTAATTTGGGGAGGGAAGGGAATAAACAAAATGCTTAAATATGGATATAGGTTGACCCATTGTAACAATGAGATGTACAAGACACTACGTTGAAAATGAACTTTACAACTTCGGAAAGGGGAGTGTTGGGGAGGTGGAAAGGGAAGGGATGGTAGGGGAAAAGCAAACTGGGGGGGGGAAAAAAGCCCAAAAAGAAAAGGAAAAAATAACCTAACCAAGGAAACGGAAACCCATCTATACAGTTTTTTACAATAATATATTTATAAAAAATAAAATAAATTACTTGTAATGCTAGCTACTTTGGAACGATCAGGATTCGAGGCCAGCCCAGGCAGAAATGTTATGAGGCACCTCATCAGCTCATAGTTGAGTTCCATGCCTGTTATCCTGTCCCTAAGAAGAAATGTTCGCAAGTCTGCAGGCCAGCCCTAGTGGAAAAGGTTTCAATACTGCATTTCAATGGATGAAGATGGATGTGATGGTGCACATCTGTCATCCCAGCTACAATGGAATCCACATTCAGGCGAATTATGGACCAGGTATATGTCTGGACAGGAAGTAAAAAAGCCAATGACTTAGTTTTCCACTTGTAGAGCTCCAAATTTGAAATAGAACAATTTAGACTTTAACAATGATAACAAATACAGTATGAAAATACAGGAATTATTTGAAAGCAAGTAAATACAACTAATCTGTTTTAGGTGAAAGTTGTTAGGAATGTCAGTGGCGTTTGAACTGCAGTATAATTTTTAATCTGATTCATTCAGTTAAGTACCTGTTTTCATACAGTAGGAAAAAGAATTATTTTGTAGGATCTCCAGCTATAGTAAATTCGTGATATGTTAATATATTGCTCTGTATCAAGCCAATGATAGTTTGAAGTTTGATAATGACTTAAAATTCTAAGTTCTAGAAATAAAATGTTCATATAAAGATTACAAATTTAAAAAATAAAATAAAATAAATTAGTCGTTTAAAGGAGTTACACCAATGAACTCTTCACCTGCACATACCATAATTTAGTTCATAGGTTTGTGCATATATGAAATGGCAGTAAATATGCATATATGTGTGTATATGCACACATATTTATATGTGTACATATTTATATTTTATATCATATGATGTATATTATATTAATGTATTTCTTTATTTGTGGATGGTAAAAACTGAGGAATTACAGTTACATAAACCAGGCAACATATACGCTTTCTCCTATTTTTCCTCGCATATCACCTACAAGCTGTATAGTGTACAGGGAGTAGTAAGTTTCTCCCTAATTTTACCTTGTTACACTACCGTAAACCTTGCTACAATATTTTTTCAAAACAGACTTTGGAGTTGGATTAAATTGCATTTTTAATGGGAAAAGAAAAAGAGTATTTTTGGTATCAGATGCAGAATGATATTCTTTAAATCTTAGATGAACTCTAAAAAATGTATGCTAAAGACTTGGTTCTCACCTTGTGGTGACCTTGGAAAGTGGGAGCACCTGTAGTCAATGTGGAGTCTATTTAGATGAGTAGGTCATGGACCATGTGCCTTTAAACTTCTGAGGCTTAGGATTGTCTATCTTTCGCCTCTCTCTGGCTCCTCTCTCTTGTACTTTTTCTGTCACTTTTCTCAATCGCTCTGCTCTGTCTGTCTGTCTGTCTGTCTCACTTCTCTTTCCCAGTCACTAGGAAGTAGTATCATTCTACTATACTCCACCAGCTGTAAACTTTTCACAAGCTCTAAAAAAATGAATTCCGGTAGTCACATAACAAAACTTATGAAAATCATGATCCAGATTAACATTTTCTGCCTTTAAATTAATTTCTCTCAAATATTACATTGCAGTGAAGGATATTTGACCAAGACATATGATTTTATTAACGTTTGACATTTTTTAACTTTTGAAGCCTGGCCTATTTTTAGAATTTATTTTTATGGTAAAGATTGTGTACAATAGGTCAGGTAATGAGTTCATTTCTTTTTGAACAGTGTCACGTCTTTCCTCATTTTAATTTGACCTTTTAAAATTAGATTATATTTTATCATGCATTTTTCTAAAACTGGTCTACTTAGCTATAGTTTAACCAAATATTGACAATATATGGACTTACTAGATCTGAAAAGATGTATTGTTGTTTAGTTTAAGAGATACTTCAAAATGAATCTAGAAGCCTCAGTTGTTATAGAGTGACTAAGATATCAAACAAAAATACACTATTGTTTTTCAGAATGTCTTCCTTTTTTATATGCTTATATGCTTTCAAAAGGAAAAAAAACTAGCATTGTTAAAATGTACTGTTCTTTGAGCAAGAACAATTCTTAAAAGATCATCTGATATAACCACCTGCTTTAGTCTATCATTAAGGCAAATGTCAAATCTGAGGTAAATACAACTGGCTAAGCTATTGAAACATAAAGAGGAGAAATTTTAGCTTTCTCTATAGTTTATCACCCAATTTCTGAGATATTGGAGTGGAAATGCATAAATTATGTTACTTGAACAAATCTGAGCAGGTATAAACTATTGTGAAAAATCTGGATACCATTTCTAATTTCTCATGCTAGGCAATTGTTTGGACCTTCACCCATTTTTCAAACACAGTTACAAGATGATTTCATGGTTTTATTCACTGTCAATATTAATGTCTGTTATTATTTTCTGATTATAGTGAATTAACTTTAACATATACATCTCCATTCCAACAATGTATCATAAATACTAGGGTGAAATCTCCAGTTGTTGTTCAAAGAAATTTTCTACAAATTCACACTACGACCAATTGTAGAAATGCTACCTTAACACAAATATGTGATAATATTTATAACTAACAGGTAGCAAGTATTACAGGAGAATTATTACAAATACTGAGAATGTACAGATACTAATAATTATGAATAAGTATTGTATAAACTATAAATATAGATGTGCTGGTGTGCTGGTAGCTTTAGTATGGCCTTGTTTGGGCAAATGCCCAGAAGTGAGTCATAGGGGAGCTTTATCAATTTTGGTACCCTGGTATTGTACATACATTTATTCAAATTAAGGAAGGGAAGGGGAACAACAGAATGGTGAGACAAAAGACTAGGGGGGAACCAAGGCAACAGTGAATTGCACAAGACAATATGTTGGAAATGATCTGTAAAACTTGGGAGGAGGGTTAGGAGAGGGAAAGTAGAAGAAAAATTAGAGAAGGGATAACAAATTTGAAAAGAAATGTTCTTATTACCTTTCTAGTGTAACTATGACCCCTCTGTATATCACCTTGACAAAAGAAAGGAAGAAAGGAAGATTGAAAGAAAGAAAGAGAGAAAGAGAGGAAGAAAGAGAGAAAGAAAGAGGGAAAGAGAGAAAGAAAGAAAGAAAG
>NW_012282415.1:0-3224 GCF_000151885.1 Dipodomys ordii
TTTTCTAGAGTTGTAGCACACCTAGTGTAGAAGAGCTTCGCCATTGCTCCTCAGCATCTTCACACTTTTTTGGTTTTGGTGTTTCCAGTTTCAGGACTGTGGATTGATATCTCATTGTGATTCCTATTCACATATCTCTAGCTACTGAAAAAAACTTCTTTATTTTATATTCTCTTTATTTTTCTCTCTTCTTTTCTTCTGCTTAGGCTTTCCTTATTCCTACTTGGGGTCAATTTTGTCTATTTTTTCTGTTGGATATTTTATCTCTTGTTGTTTTTTGTTTTAATGAAAAAAAAAAGATTGGAACCAGGGCTGGTGGCTCATGCCTGTAATCTAGCCACTTGGGAGGCTGAGATCTGAGGATCGTGGTTCAAAGCCAGTACAGGCAAGAAAGTGTGTGAGACTCTTATCTCTAATAAACTACTCAGAAAAAGCTGGAAGTGGTGCTGTGGCTCAAGTGGTAGAGCACTAGCCTTGAGCACAAAGAGGCTCCGGGACAGCACTGAAGTATTGCGTTCAAGCCCCAAGATTGGCAACAAAATAAAAATAAATAAAATTGATTGGGACTCATTAAAGAAAGTAATAATGGAGACTAACAAAAATGTTAACTTGAATTTTATCCAGTTTGATAAATCACATGTAATATAATTTTCTTGCTCCCTGGCTAATTATTTTACTCTTTTGGGCTTACCAACAAGAAAAAAAATTGTAACTTCAAAGTTATTGTATTTTAAAATTATTTCCTTCAGAATCTGTGCATTTTAATTTTCCTCTTTTTCTTTGTGTAGTGGTATTGAGGTTCGAACTCAAGGCTTTATGCTTTGTAGGACAATATTCTGCTGTTTGAGCCATGTCTCTAGTCCATATTTTTCCTCTTTGTTTACTATTGAGATAGTATGTTGCTTTATGAGCAGGCCAAAACGAACTATGATCCCCCATGTATGCTTTCTTCCCTATCTGGGATGACAGGTACGCACTTCCCACACCCAACTTTTGTCTGTTGAGATGGGGGGAGGTCTCATGAATTTTTACCCATTTCTGTCTTCTAAGTAGCTAGAATTACAGACAAGTAATTCACTGGCATTCAGCCATGTATTAAATTTTGTTTTTAAATACGTCTCACATTTGAGAGGATTATATAGTTTTGACTTTCACATTTTCATCTTTAATCCTCTTTGCATTTAATGCTCATGTATTGTGGGATGAGAGTAAAATTACAGGTTTTAAATTTTGGATGCATCATGTATTAAATTGTTCACCTTTTCTTTGTTGATCTCAGACACTGTCCCTGTCATAAAATCAAGTCTCTGTATAGGTATAGATTTGCTTCTGTTTTTCCTATTTTGTTGCTCCCATGTATTTGCTTGCAAGTTGGTCATTATAAGTTTACAAGTCTCGATATTGAATGTGACATGCTAATCTTGCTTTTCTTCCTCACCACCCCTCGGCTATCCATTATGTTTTACAGTTTCATTTCAAAATAAGCTTGCCATATTTCATGTACAATCTTGTTGCAGTTGCTATGGAAATGGCATCATGATTTGGGTCCATTTGAGGGAATTGTGACTTTTCTAGTGTAGATCTTTTCATCTAAAAACATGGTATATTTTCTATGAGTTAAATCTGTTAATGAACTTTAAAAGATCTTCTATTTTCTCTGTATGTACTTTATTACACATGGCATTAATGTACTTTATATACTAGGTAACTTTATAAAAAGTGTTCATGGTTTCTGGTGCTACTGGGATTTGAACTCAGGGCCATATTCTCCTTTGACTTGCTTGCTACATTGGTGTACTACCATCTATCTCCAGCCAGTTATTTTGGAGATGAAGCTTAGCAAACTTTTCTTTACAGGCTGGCTTGAATCTGAAGCCTCTCAGCCCTCAGCTTCCTGAATAGCTAGATTAACAGCAATGAACCATATACACCCAGCTTATTAAATATTTTAAGTGACATTTGTATCTGAATGTTTTTGATTTGTAGATAGGCAAATGGATTTTGAGAGGATATTTGTTTCTAATTTTTTATCATTGAATAATTTATCTGTTGTTATTTTCTAAATAAAAAAATTATCAGTTAACAAATAAGAGGTTGGGCTAGTATTGTGGCACAGTGGTATGGTGCTGAGGGAAAATGTTCTTTAATAATAAGTGGTTTATTTCTTTGTAATTCTCAGACTTCCCTTTGTCGTTTTGTATCTTTATATTTGGGACTTCCACTATATTATGTGAATGCTGTTGTAGTGATCATCTTTGTGATTTTCATAATCTTCAAAGGAACACAAACATTTTCTATTATATCTGGTGTTTGCACTACAATTTTGTAGATTTTCTTTATCAAGTTAATTGATTTGTCTTATTTTTCTACTTTGCTGAGAAGTTTTTTTTTTTAATCATGAATGGTTATTGAATTTTATGGGCCCTCTATTCTGCAAGAATGACTGTAATAATATGATTTAATCTTTGCTAACTTGTTAAAATAATGAATTACAATAATCCTGACCTGTAATTTTCCCATTTTGTTCTGTCCTTAACATAGTTGTGCAAGACTCATAAAAAAGTCTTCTGGGAAGTATTCCATCTTTTCCTTTCTATTCTTGAAAGAGCTTATGTAAGAAATGTTCAGTAGAATTTGTAAGTAAAACCTTCTGGTATGGTATTTCCTTTATAGGAAGATTTTTTAAACTACAGATTCAATTGTGATTCTAACATAGTAGGTATTTCTATTTATTCTTGATTCATTTTTGTAGGATATATTCTCTACATTCATATAATTCATCCATTTACAAACTTGGTGGCCTAACATTGTTCATAATATTCTTTTATTTTTCCCTCTCTATGGGACTAGTATTCATCTTATTTCTGCTTAATGCTAGTTTTTTCCACATTCTTTCCCTTCCTTCTTTCCCCTTGTGTAAATCTCATAAGTTTATCTTACCATATAATATTTTCTAGCTTTTTGAAATTTAATTTTCTATTTATTCTTATACTCACTCATATGATTTTTTCCTTCTTTTTCTTTATTTTTTTCATATTTTAATAACATTGATAGTTGTACAAGGGCTTTTACTTTGACCTGCGTATATATGCATATCAGACTCAGTCCCTCTGTCCATCTCTCTCTGTCCCTCTCTCTGTCCCTCTATTTCCTCCCATCTCCCTGCTTCCTACACCAGTCTCAACAAGCTTTATGGTTCCATTTTCACACATTTCCCCCCCCCC
>NW_012282416.1:0-1034 GCF_000151885.1 Dipodomys ordii
AATATATATATATATATATATATATATATAATATGGTAAAAGTGGGAAAGTATGGATTAGAAAATAAATCAGGGTGGGTTCAGGGAAGGAAATGGAAAAAAATGAGGGAAGGAATAACAAGTTATACAAGAAATGTAATCATTACCTTACTTATGTAATTGTAACCTATCTGTACATCACCTTTACAATATTTTTTAAAATCAGACCTTTCCTTTGTGAGTGATAGTGCCTGTCACATAAGAAAGTCATAATCATGTAATAAGTATAATATGAAATAAAATATTCTTTTTTATTGTGAAAATACTGTACAGAGTGGTTACAATTACATGGGCAAGATAATGAGGGCATTTTTTTTTTTTTTTGTCGGGGGAGGGTCCGGTCATGGGGCCTGAACTCTGGGCCTGGGCGCTGTCCCTCAGCTCTTCATTTCAAGGCTAGCGCTCTACCATTTGAGCCACAGCGCCACTTATGGCTTTTTCTTTTTGCTTATGTGGTGCTGGGAAATCGAACTCAGGACCTCAGGCATGCAAGGCAAACGCTCTACCACTGAGGCACCTTCCCAGCCCCAATGAGTACATTTCTTACCTAGCATTGTAGCCTCCTCCTTTGTTTCCCCTTCCCATCCCTTCCCATCTTCTAATAAGGGCAAGAATATCACAGAATTTTCCACAGCAACTCTATGGAATGAGTCAGGATGTCCAATAACTCATGAATGAATAAAAATGTTGTATATATGCACAAATCTGAGCATTATTTTGTCATAAAAATATACTTTCATGATGAGAAAAAAAATTACATTTGTGAAAAAATACATAGCACTGCTGATCATCATTTTGAGTAAAATTAACCAAGATTGATGATGCTGATGATGATGGTGTTAATGATGACGATAAAATAATAATAATTACTGGACATTTTGGATCCCTATTTGGTATCCAAATAGGGAAAGAAGAAGTAAAACTATCCCTCTTTGCAGATGACATGATCTTGTATTTAAAGAATCGCATAGACTCCACTCCCAAATTACTCAAGCT
>NW_012282417.1:0-1727 GCF_000151885.1 Dipodomys ordii
CCCCTCCCACCCAATCCTCCCCCCCACCCCCTCCCCCCCAATTACTACATTTATTGCCCCTACTTTAGTTCTAGGAATGAAACCTTGGTCATTTTTCATACCCACACTATCTTAATAGAAAGAAAGTTGATAAGTCAGCACTTCCTGAGTGGTAACCTTCAACTTCATGGTTGAGACATCATCTAAAAAAAATTGCAGTTTTAAAATGCTTCATTTGAAAATAACCAATTTTTTTTTTCTTTTAACTGTCCTGAGGCTTGAACTCTGGGCCTGGATGCTTTCTCTGAGCTGCTTTTGCTCAAAGCAAATGCTGTACACTTGAGCCACAGTGCCACTTCCAGCCTTTTGTTTTTGGTCGGTCCTGGGGCTTGAACTTGGCCTGGGCACTGTCCCTGAGCTCTTCATCTCAAGGCTCTACCACTTGAGCCACAGTGCTACTTCCAGTTTTGAAGTTTAGGTAAATTCTTAATCTGCTTTATTTGCAAGTCAGAAATTACTAAAAGAAGTCATAACATGGGTTCTACCACTAAACTATATCCCTAGATCTTTGATTGATTTAATTAACTTCTTTCCATATTTTGAAACAGTCTCATTGTGTAGCCAAACTGACTTTGATCTGTGTAATCGTGCTGACTCAACCTCTGAATTCTGGAATTATAAGCATGTGCCACCACATTTCGCTTCCTTTGGTTTACATTTTTGTTGGTCGTGGGGGCTGAACTCTGGGTCTGGGCGCTGTCCCTCAGCTCTCCAGCTCAAGACTAGCACCCTACCACTTGAGCCACAGTGCCACTTCTGGCTTTTTTCTGTTTATGTGGTGCTGAGGAATCAAACCCGTGGCCTCATGCATGCAAGACAGGCACTCTACCACTGAGCTTCATTAGCACAAGGCTAGCGTTCTACCACTTGAACCACAGTGCCACTTCCAGCTTTTTCTGTTTATGTGGTACTGAGGAATTGAACCAAGGGCTTCATCCATGCTAGGCAAGCACTCTACCACTATACTATGCCACATTCACTTGCTTGAGCTGTGGGCCTGGGCTCTATCCCTCAACTCTTCAGGTGAGCGCTCTGCCGCTTGAGCCACAGCGCAACTTCCAGTTTTCTTTTTTTTTTTTTTAAATTTTATTTTATTTGTGAACATACTGTACAGAGGGGTTACAATTACAGCAACTTCCAGTTTTCTAGTGGTTTATTGGAGATAAGAGTTTCACGATGTTCCTGATGTTCCTGCCTGGGCTGGCTTTGATCCTCAGATCTCAGCGTCCGAGTAGTTAGGATTACATTGGTGAGCCCCAGCACCTGGCTCACTTCTTTTAATTAAAAAAATTTTTTTTGCCAGTCCTGCATCTAGAACTTGGAGTTTGGGAGCTGCCCCTGAATCTTGCTCAAGGCTAGCAATCTACACTTTGATCCACAGCTTTACTTCTGGCTTTTTGTTGGTTAATAGAAGATAGGAGTCTCACAGACTTTCTTGTCTGGGCTGGTGTCAAGCCGTGATCCTCAGATCTCAGTCTCCTGAGTAGCTAGGATAACAGGCATGAGCCACTGGCCACCCAGCCCTTTGGTTAACTTTAAGCTGGTGATTTTTTTTAAATAATAATTTTTTATGGAGATTAAATGGTTACATAAATTTCAGTATGTAGGATAGTGATACTTGGTTAAAGTTACATAAATGGTTACATAAATTTCAGTATGTAGGATAGTGATACTTGGTTAAAGTTACA
>NW_012282418.1:0-1592 GCF_000151885.1 Dipodomys ordii
GAACCAGCAAAAAGCCATCAGTGGGGGCTGGGAAGGTGGCTCAGTGGTAGAGCGCTTGCCTTGCATGCTTGAGGCCCTGGGTTCGATTCCTCAGCACCACATAAGCAAAAAGAAAAAAGCTGGAAGTGGTGCTGTGGCTCAAGTGGTAGAGTGCTAGCCTTGAGCTGAAGAGCTGAGGGACAGCACCCTGACCCAGAGTTCAGGCCCCACCACCGGACCCAAAAATAAAAAAGTATGAATCTAGAAAACGGCATGCATTTACTAGATTATTGTGAGAAGTAAAATCTCCAGGCTTGCAGAATTATGTGTTTTCCATTATTTGTTTTATTTTATGATTTTTTTTGTGTGTGTGTTTGTTGTGAGGGATCAAACCTTCTATGTGACACATGATCAGTATGCATTCTACCACTGAGCTGCATCCCTATACCTATTAATCAATGTTAATAGTTTTGATACATGCAAAAGATGTAATGAATAATAATAACATGAGCATTCACATATCCAACTTAACTAAAATAGTAGTACTATCATTGACACTGATTTTTGGCATATATTAATTTTAAAGGAATTTTATTGTAGTATTTCTGTGCATACATTTTATGTGTTTTAATCATTATTGTATCATTCCTTTTATTCTTATACTTCCCCCTACTTTCTTTTACAATTTTTAATGGGCTTCACTCTGTTTCCATAATGCATATGATTTATTTCTATCTTTTTCATCCCCTTCTCTCCACTGGCACGCTCCCTTCTTCCCTTGTCTTACCTTCCCAAATAGCCTCTCTCTCTCCCTCCCTCCCTCCCTCATTCCCTCCCTCCCTCTCTCCCTCTCTCTTTCCCTCCCTCTCCCTCCCTCCCCCTCTCTCCCTCTCTCTCTCCCTCTCCTCTCTTCCCTCTCTCTTCCCTCTCTCCCTTCACTTCTCTCTCTCTTTAGGAGAGAGATTTCTCCTGTGAATTGACACTGGATTTTGCTTTTAATGTAATAGAGACTTTTCCTGCTTAGTAAATGGCAAAGTTGAAATTCAAGCCACTTTTTTTTTTCACATTTGGTGTGTGTGTGTCCATTCTTTCTTTCTTTATTCATTTTTTTTTGAGTACCTGCTATGTCTTTCTGGCAAGTTAAAAAAATAAGAGGAAAATAAGAGGTTCTTTCTCATTGTGGTTGGTGCTGGGATTGAAAGCAGGGCTTTATGCATGCTAATCAGGCTTCTACCACTGAAGATAAAAAACTAACAGCTTTATTGATATTTAATTCACATGTAATTCTCCAGGGGTTTTAATATATTCACAGTTATACAGCCATCACTCCCATCAATTTTAGAACAATTTTATCAATAAAACAGAAACCTAGTACCTGTTAGCTGTCAACCTCTTTATCTTTCCATCGTATTCATAAGGCCTAGACAACTATTAACATACTCTGTTTCTGTGAATTTGCCAATTTTGAATATCTTGTATAAATGGAATTATGTGATAGGTAGCTTTGTTCCTGGCTTCCTAGCATCTTTCATTTAGTATGTTTTTAAGGTTCATCTGTGTTGTGGCCCTCCTTCCTTCCCTCCCTCCCTCCCTCCCTCCCTCCCTCCCTTCCT
>NW_012282419.1:0-1982 GCF_000151885.1 Dipodomys ordii
CACATAAGCAAAAAGAAAAAAGCTGGAAGTGGCGCTGTGGCTCAAGTGGTAGAGTGCTAGCCTTGAGCTGAAGAGCTGAGGGACAGCGCACAGGCCCAGAGTTCAGGCCCCATGACCGACCCAAAAAATAAAAAAAAATATATATATATCTCTATCTCCCATGGCCAAAGGATGAGAACAGCAAGGTCTGATGTTCATTTTCTCCCATCTGTGTTATGCTATAGATATCCTCTTCATTATAGATTCACAGCAAAACATAGTGTTGTCTAATGTTAATAGTTTAGACAATGATGCAGGGCAGGGCTCAGGTATGAAGTGATAGGAGCAAGAAAGGCAAATTGGAGAAACAGGAATTCAGCACCATTCAGAATGAGAGATCCAAATGCCAGAGTTGACATGTCAGATCCACTAGTCCCTATACACCAAATAGAGAAAATAACATTGAATGTCAGAGAAAGATATCAAGGCATAGGCAAACCAGTGTATCTTCAGCCATCTTCAGGGTATAGACGCGAGCTTTAGCTTTAAATAAACTGGAGAAAGGGAGAAAGACAGCTGCCTAAGTATTAAACAGTCCTGGTCAAGGTGTGGCCTGGTTGCTTATTTTAGTCTTTGTTTTGGAAAGGAGAAGTTGATTCTCATTTTAATCACAATAAACAAATCATGGTTGCCTGGTCTGTAGGCTGTTTTGTGGAGGCTCTATTTTTTTTGTTCCTTGAGGGCAGTTTGTTCCTTGTGATTGCAGACAGAATGACTTAGAGCAAAGACACATACAAAATGGAGGCAGAGCTGGCTCATGCCTATAATCTTAGCTACTTAGGAGGCTGAGATCTGAGGACTGCAGTTTGAAACCAGCCCAGGCAGAAAAGTACCCATGAGACTCTTATCTCCAATAAACCTCTCAAAATCTAGAAGTAGCGCTGTGGCTCAAAGTGGTAGTGTGCTAGCTTTGAGCAAAAGAGCTCAGGGACAGAACCGAGGACCCAAGTTCAAGCCCTACAACTGACAAATAATAATAATAATAATAGAGGCAGGCATGCCAAGCTTTTTTCAAACTCTACTCTTCACTAATTCATGGTCTAAGTAGGTAGGCAGTGCTTCTGAGTGAAAGCAATTTTTAAGCACATCTTACAAAGTTATTTGAAGAATGTAACCCAATATAACATGCTTTCTCACAAATTGCTTTCCCAGTGTAACATGTATTACATATGTGGGCACATGAACACACACACGTGCAACATCCACAAATGCAAAGCCTATCAGGCATCCTCAGAACTACCAGGAGGAAGGAGAACTTAGAAAGGAGATCTGGAAGTCCATTCTCTTCTGAATGGTACGGACAGGACGTTGAAAGGCTTGTAAATGCCTTTCATGAAATGTAGGATTCTTTTTTTATTATTGTTTTTTTATTGTGAAAATACCATACAGAGGGGTTTCAATTACATGAGCAAGGTAATGAGTACATTTCTTAACAAGCATTGTTGCCTCCTCCTTTGTTTCCCCCTTGCCAAAGTTGTAAAGGTTGTTTTTCCACATAACATCTTGTACCTTTCATTGTTGCAATGGGTCCACCTGTATCCCTATTTAAACAATTTGTTTTTTCCCTTCCCCTCCACAAATTATACCAACATCAAATACAGTGAAAACAGGGTTTATACCATCAGGGAGGGACATACAAAGCAACAAAATTATCACCTTATAAATGCATTAGAAACAATAGCAAGAAAGAAAAACCACTTGAGTCTTTATCTTGGGGTTCATTTCGCCTAACAACAACTTATCTGACCTTTTTTCTGCTTGTCTCAGACATGTACTAATTATTACAAATAAGGGAAACCATGGGACCTATGTTTTTTTGGGCCTGGCTTACTTCACTTAATGTAATTCTTCCAAGCCTTTCCATTTCCTAACAAATGGAGCAATGTCATTCTTTCTGATGGAGGCATAGAATTCCATTGTGTATATATACCACATTTTCTTGA
>NW_012282420.1:0-1175 GCF_000151885.1 Dipodomys ordii
AAAGAAAAAAAGCCGAAAGTGGCGCTGTGGCTCAAGTGGTAGAGCGCTAGCCTTGAGCAGAAGAGCTGAGGGACAGCGCCCAGGCCCAGAGTTCAGGCCCCACGACTGGACCCAAAAAACAAAACAAAAGCAAATAACAGCAATTAGGGTCTGTTTAAAGTTGAAATCCAGTTTTCTATTTGTAAAAAGGGTTAAACTAAATCTGCTCTTTTGCTCTTCTGAATCATGGTTTATACATTAAATCTGCAGCCATTTACCTAAAAAAGAAAGAAAAGAACACCTTCATCCAACCCCTGATCTGCAGCACTGTTAACATCTACATTGTAAAGGTTCTTACTTTCAGCTCTAACTTACTGCAGTTCTGTGCATATACACTAATAACCCAAGGTACCTCGGTGCCAGTAGCTCAGTGTGTAATTCTAGCTACTTAGGAGGCCGAGATCTGAAAATCAAGTTTCAAAGCCAGCCTGGGCAGGAAAATCCGTGAGACTCTTATCTCCAATTAACTAGCAGAAAACTGTAAGTAGAGCTGTGGCTCAAAGTGGCTAGAGTACTAGCCCTGAATTAAAGAGCTCAGGGTTGCCAGGCACCTGGTGGCTCACGCCTGTAATCCTAGCTACTCAGGAAGCTGAGATCTCAGGATCAAGGTTCAAAGCTAGCCCGGGCAGGAAAGTCTGTGAAACTCTTATCTCCAATAAACCACCAGAAAACTGGAAGTGGCGCTGTAGTCAAGTGGCAGAGCGCTAGCCTTGAGCTTAAGAGCTCAGGGACAGTGCCAGGCTCCGAGTTCAAGCCCAACACCAACTCTCTGGATATATAATATATATATATATTATACATATAGTATATATTATATGTATACTATATATATCTTATATATATAGTATATATATATTATATATATAGTGTATATATCAGAATATAGTATATATATATATATATATTTATATCTCCAAGGTATCTGACTATCACTGAAGTCTTAAGAAAACTGTTCACATGAGCTCCTTCAGGCAGGGCTCACCACAAGCTGCAAGTCCTAGGAGTGATTACTAACACAGACTGACTGCCCCCTCTAGCGCCACCCGAACCCCACAGTTCATGACTGATCTCAGGGCTAAGGTGTCACTTTCACCCGTGTGTGTGTGTGTGTGTGTGTGTGTGTGTGTGTGTGTGTG
>NW_012282421.1:0-2732 GCF_000151885.1 Dipodomys ordii
CCTCCCTCCCTCTCTCCCTCCCTCCCTCCCTCCCTCCCTTCCTTCCTTCCTTCCTTCCTTCCTTCCTTCCTTCCTTCCTTCCTTCCTTCCTATCTTTCCGAAGTTGGTACTCAAGAACATCATGATTGCTAGGTAGGCAAACTACCATTTAAGCCAGGTCCCAAGCCAGTTTTCTTTAGTTTATTTTGGAGATAGGGTCTTGTTTTGGTCAGACCCAACCTCAGACCTGTTTCCTAGGGTCTCTTACGTAGTTGGAATTAGCAGTATGTGCTACATTATATGGAAATCATTGTGCTACATTCTAGTATTAATCTTATCTGTGCATTATAATTATACTGACATTTATAGTATCCAGGATTAGAGGACACACTCAGAAGATGGAAACATTGAGCATCTTCTTTTAAAAGGACACATATAACTTGTGTAGTCATTCAACAGCTGCAGTACATATTTCTACAAAATGTGAGCTCCATGTTTTAACCTTTCCTGAAGGGCGAATTAAATCAGGACTGATTTAGATTCACAGAGTCTGTTAACTGATGGCTGCCTCGTGGCATTACATCATAATTATTACCAGCAAATATTGAGTAAGCCCTCATGGGGGACTCAGTGCCACTGAGCTGGTTCCTCATCTCCTACAAAGTGCACCTGCACTGCAGTGCCTGGGAAAACAGAATCACAGCTGAAATTCCAGATAAATATCTCATTCATCAAATTCTTTCCACTGTTTCTATTTGCACTGTTGATGATGGAGCCAATGTTGTTAAAACAGCATGAGATTGAACATTTACCCATGAGCTGAGTCCTACAAGCTGTCTGGTACAATCATTCCAGTAAGAATAATGAAATTATTAAACATCAGTGAGAGATTTACAAGATTTTTTTCAGAACTATCAAAGGTCACACATGTTTTCTTTGAGGCTGCAAGGAAGAAGTGGGAGTATGCACATAAAATATCGGAGGCATGGTGCAGGTTTATGTCAGTACAAAGTAGCTCCCTGTTTTCCTTTCTTAGGCAAAACTATCAAAGGAGAACAAGCCCTGCTACTGGAAAAGGCATTGTATGTTTTAGACTTGGAACATGGGAGATTTATGGGATGTTAACATGTCAAGTCTGAGTAACCTTTCAAAAAGGACGCTTGTGAAGTCAGACTGTCATCAGTCACCCAAAATGATGTATCTGTCTTGTGAAAAATTTCTCAGAAATGTCTTCCAGAAAGATTGTGAAAGATGAAAAATCTCTAAACAGTGAAAAGATATTTTCTAAATGTGATTTCTTGCTGCTTTTGGCTAGTTCTGAGTACAACCTCAATTTAAAAAATGACAAAATGATACATGTCTAAAATCTATTGACAAAAATACTAGAACTGATTAAAGGCAGCTGTGCAAGGATCAATTATTGCATATTTATGAAACTTACCCATCAAAATATCAGGCTACACTAAGTGCATTCAAAACACACACATATATCAGTGAGATGCAGTCTTGTATTATTAGACAATGCTCCTGAAAAAAATCAACCAAAGCCATTTGACTCTAATATTGTATTAAAATGGTTTAATAGTGACTTCAAATACAATGTATGTAATGTTGAAAGTTATAGATGAAAAACAATATTATCAAATATTTATTCCAGTGGTCACTTGGGTTATTGTTCATTGGTATGTATTTCATATCAGGCATAATCAATGTTTAAGGTTTAGACATGTTTGGTTGCACACATCTAGAAAATCACCTTAGTTAATTTGGGTTGTTCTCTGTTGCATAGTCTAAGTCCAACTGCTTCTCTTTTGTAAGTAACAGAACAAGGATAGAAGATGTGTGTTTTTTCTCATACGTGGAACCTAGACCTAAAAGAAATACATGTACACATGGATACATGCACGTGTGTACATACACATATGCTTGCACACACATATATCAGATGTTTGTAAATGTAGGACTATCTGAGGGGAATTAGAAGAAAGGGAGAAGGGTAGAAACTGGCATAGTATGAATATTAAAATATATTGTGTCTGCTTGTGAAAATGTCATAACAAAAAGCTGAAAGCTTTTAAATAATAGAGTGTAGAGGGGATGGAAAAGAGCAATAAAGTAAGGTTAATCTAAATAAATTACAATATGTGCATGTAAAAAATGCCATGATGAAATCCCTTTGAACAATTAATATACACTTAAAATTAATGGCATGAATGGGAAATAGGTCCTATTTTGGAGAAGGGGAGGGAAATATGGCCTGAACTATAAATGTATATATAAAAAAAGAAACGTGTTGAAATTGTTTTAAGAAGGGAGGAGGGGAAGAAGAGGGAGAAGGATAGAGAAGATGAGTTGGATCAAGGCACATTGTATGCATGTGTGGAAATGTCACCATGAAACCCACTTGTACAGCTAATATATGCCAATAAAAAAGAAACCATGGAAAAAAGGATTGCGAACCTGCCATTGCTTGGTTGGACTCCTTTCACCTAAGCAGAGTTGTGCCTTTGAATGACTGATATTTCCCTATTATGCCCACTATGAGTAATAAGTCCAAACAGGTATACTTCTCTGCATGGTATTTCAGAAAAGCATTATAAGAAGAAATTTATGATTAAGAGGTAAGTAGATCCATTCATCTACTGAGGGGCATCTGGGTTGGTTCCATAAAAGTGGGATTGCTGGGTCATAGGGGTGATATATAATATGTGTGTATGTATATATATATATATATGTATACACACACACAAACA
>NW_012282422.1:0-3664 GCF_000151885.1 Dipodomys ordii
TACAATTACATGGGCAAGATAATGAGTACATTTCTTATCAAGCATTGTAGCCTCCTCCTTTGTTTCCCCTTCCCATCCCTTCCCATCCTTCCCACCACCACCGTCCCCCCACCCAATCCTCCCCGCTACTCCCCCCTCCTCCCACACCAAAGTTGTAAAGTTCATTTTTCGACATAACGACCTGTACATCTCATTGTTGCAATGGGTCCACCTGTATCCCTATTTAAATGATTTGTTTTTTCCCCTTGCCCTCCACAAATTATACTGCCGTCAAATACAGTGAAAGCAGGGGTTATACCGTGGGGGAGGGACATACAAAGCAACAAAGAAATCATCTTATAAATGTGTTAGAAACAATTGCATGAAAGAAAAAAACCATTTGAATACATATCTTAGGGTTCATTTCCCTAATATCACCTTATCTGACCTTTTCTGCTTGACTCAGACATATACTAGATATTGCTTACTTCACTTAATATAATTTTTTTCAAGCCTTTCCATTTCCTAACAAATGGGGCAATGTCATTCTTTCTGATGGAGGCATAGAATTCCATTGTGTATATATACCACATTTTCTTGATTGAATCATCTATTCAGGGGCATCTGGGTTGGTTCCATATCTTAGCTATAGTAAATGGTGCTGCAATAAACATAGTCGTGCTGGTAGCTTTAGTGTGGTCTTGTTTGTGATCATTTGGGTAAATGCCCAAAGTGGGATTGCTGAGCTCTATGTGGAGTCTTTTGAGGATTCTCCATACTACTTTCCAAAGTGGTTGAACAAGTTTACACTCCCATAACAATGCAGTAAGGTTCCCTTCTGTCCATATCCCCTCCAGCATCTGTTGTTTTTAGAGTTCTTGATTTTAGCCATTCTAACTGGAGTGAGGTGGTATCTCAATGTTGTTTCATTACTGGCTTTTAAACTGGTCTTCTCAATTCATTCTTGTCTCCCACACTGCACCTACAGTGCCATTTGAAGATGCTCACTGACTGTGTCACATGTTTTGTTCATCTTTCTCCATTGTTTTCTGTACCAAAATGTTAAAGCGTGCTTCCTCCAGTCTGATGAAGTACTTCATCAGAATAAAATATCCCATGGATACAAATTATTAACTCTAGACAAAATATTAAATAAAGATGATTTAATGCAACTTGAAAGTGAACAAAATTTGGCTTGGGAGATGTAAAAGTTAATGCTTTGAGGAAGTACTGGCTGATTTTTTTCTTGGGTTTTATTTCTATTTATCTTTTTGAGATTCATGTGTGTTTTGTTGTCTTTGTTTAGTGACTTGTAAGCATGAAGGAAAACTCAAATTTCTAGTGAGAAACCCATAGCTTTGCTATTTTGCAGAACTAATGAGCAGAATTTGAGAAAAATGTTTGAATATGAAAAAGAAAAGTCTAGAAAAGGGAGCTAGATAGGCAGAACCATAAAATCTATGATCTACGATCTTTGACCAGATCTATGACAAAATTTAAATAATACATGCATAAGACAGCCTCCAAATCTCTCAACTAAGGTGAAAACAACTGAAAAGAATTAGGCCCATCTCTAGGGTGATTATTACTTTGGATGTAGTCAAGATAATTACCTGCTTAGAAAAAAGCAACATGTCAAATCCTATATTTTCTACAAAGTGTAAATCAAATCACAATGACGAGAATACAATCCAAAATTACTTGACATGCCAAGAAACAAGGAAACATGGCTTATTCTTAAAAGACAGCCATTTCTGACTAATCGTAGGGGACTTTGAGACTGACTTTCAAGGATTTTAAGTATTGATTATGTGCAAAGATATAATAGAAAATATGATCATAGGGAAAGAAAAGGTAGTAAATCTCAGAAGATAATCAGAAAGTACTCTTAAGAGAACCAATTGAGAACTCAATAACTGAAAAACTGAAAAATCTGGAAATTTAAAATGCATTGGATAGGCACAATTGTAGAATGATGATGATGGAGAAAAGAGCAGGTGTGAGGAGAAATCAGTAGCAATTATCTAGTTTTAAAGACAGAAAAAAATTAACAAACAGAGTAGGCTAATGATTTGGCTCAAAGATAAAGTGCTTGCCTAGTATGTGTAAGGCTTGGGTTCAGTCTACAAGAAGGAAAGGAAAAGTAGACTCTAAGTATCATTCAGACATTTGTGGGAAAATAACTAAAATAAAACAACACTTTTGCAGCCACTGAGAAAACAAAAAGGAAAAGAGCTAACCTACATTTGAAAAATACGGTGAAAGATATGTAACTATAGATTTAAGACCATAAAGTACTAAGCAAAATCTGTACAAAAATCTCCTCATTTAGGCATTATTGTAATCAAACTGTGGTGAAGAGAAAATTGAAAGCAGCCAGAGAAAAACAGAATACTCTGTGTGGGAGAACAGTAACCAAAATGAATACTGACCACATTAGAAACAGGGTGTAACAGAAGACAGTAGATGATATCTTTAATAATAATGCTTCGAAGACTGTCAGCCAAGAGCTTCACAACCTCATGCATGTTTTGTTTTGGTTTTGTTCATTTTGAGGCAAGATTCCTTACAAAGGCCACGTCAGCTTCAAAATTATAATCCTCCAGCTTCTGCCTTCCCAGTGTTTGGGTTATAGGAATATACTACCACACTCAATTTTCTCCCTCCTCCTCCTCTTCATGCTCTTCCTGCTCCTCCCACATCCCTCCATGCATTTTATTTTTTTAAATTTTTTTGGGTCTGGTCGTGGGGTCTGAACTCTGGGCCTGGGCGCTGTCCCTCAGCTCTTCAGCTCAAGGCTAGCACTCTACCACTTGAACCACAGTGCCACTTCCGGCTTTTTTTCTTTTTGCTTATGTGGTGATGGGGAATTGAACCCAGGGCCTCATGCATGCAAGGCAAGCGCTCTACCACTGAACCACCTTCCCAGCCCCACCTCCATGCATTTTAATACCAGAGGCCTTCATGGGACCTAGTCACTGATCTCTGCTGAGTATGATCTCTTCACTGTCCCTCTATGTCTACTCACTCAAACTCACCCCTTGGATCTCAGCCCAAGTTATTTCTCCACAGAAAGCTTTGCCTAACTTCCCAGTTTGGCAAGTTCCTTAGTTATAGGCCCTCATAAAACCCATGTTTTCTTCAGAGCACTGAACTTACTTTGTAATTAGACATCCATTAAAGTAATCTTTAGTTCTTCAACTAGTCTCCATGAACAGAGGGATTATGGTTGATTTCTATTTTCTAGCATCTTATAGAGTTGCTAGCACAACATAGATGTTCCATCAATATTAGTTAAAGAAATAAATGACAGTTTTCACTATTTTTATCAGTCATCCCACTCCTGAGTTATAATTACTCACTCAATACACTTCTAAGTTCCTCCAGGAAATAAATAACAACTCTAGGTTACATTTTGAGCCACAGTGCCACTTCTGGTTTTCTGGTGGTTAACTGGAGATAAGAATCTTGCAAATAAGGGAAACCATGGGACTTATTTCTTTGGACCTGGCTTACTTCCCTTAATATCAATTTTTTCCAAGTCTTTCCATTTCCTAACAAATTGGGCAATGCCATTCTTTCTGATGGAGGCATTGTGTATATATACCACATTTTCTTGATCCATTCATCTACTGAGGGGCATCTGGGTTGGTTCCATATCTTAGCTATAGTAAATAGTGCTGCA
>NW_012282423.1:0-4023 GCF_000151885.1 Dipodomys ordii
GAAGTGGCGCTGTGGCTCAAGTGGTAGAGCGCTAGCCATGAGCTGAAGAGCTGAGGGACAGTGCCCAGGGCCAGAGTTCAGGCCCCACGACTGGACCCAAAAAAAAAAAAAAGAACGGCTCTCCTCTATCCATCAGCTATTGTGAGGGCCTACACAGTTTGACTTGTAGAGGAACAGTCCCTCACCAGACACTGATCTGCTGGTTCCTTGATCTTGGACTTATTGGTCTGTAGAACTGAAGGAAATAAACTACTCACGCACGCATGCACACGTGTGTGCGTGCTTGTGCAAGTGTGTGTGTGTCAGTCTTGGGGCTTAAACTCAGGGCCTAAACACTGTCCCTAAGCTATTTTGCTCAAGGCTACACTCTACCACTTGAGCCACAGCTTCATTTCTGGCTTTTTTAGTAGTACCCAGCCTGGCTTCAAACTGTGGTTCTTGTTTTTTTTGTTGTTTTCTTTTGGTCGGTTGTGGGGCTTGAACTCTGAGCTTAGGCACTCTCCCTGTGCTCTTCAGCTCAAGGCGAGCGCTCTACTACTTAAGCCACAGCACCACTTCCGGTTTTCTAGTGGTTTATTGGAGATAAGTCTCACGGACTTTCCTGCCTGGGCTGGCTTTGAACCAGGATCCTCAGATCTCAGCCTCCTATGTAGCTAGGATTACAGATGTGAGCCATCAGCAACCAGCTATAAATTTATAAATTAAAGAAAAAAAAAAGGGCAGTCTCTGGAGTGAAGAGAGGTGAGTTATACTCACATTAATTAATAATGGAAGAGCTTTATCTATGGGAACACATCAATTATATACAATCAGTTCATTTACTATTTGGAATGTAACCAAGTATATCACTGCACTAACTTTGTAGTGCTGATAACTACCCATGCCCTTACCCTCATTGGATGGATATCAGCATATGGGGGCTTTCCTTCAGCCATTTCTATGGCAGTTATTCCCAGAGACCAGATGTCTGCCACACAGTTGTACCCAATTTCCTGAATCACTTCAGGGGCCATCCAAAATGGTGTTCCTATCACGGTATTCCGCTTGGCCATTGTATCCTAAAGTAGAAAGGGGAGAGACCAAATCTAGTCATTAAAACTACTAAGAGAAAGAGACTTTTTTTGTTGTTGTTAGTCATGGGTCTTCAGACCTAAGCATTGTCCCTGAGCTCTTTTGCTCAAGGCTAGTACTCTACCACTTTAAGTCACAGCTCCACTTCCGTTTTTTGGGCAGTCAATTGGAGATAAGAGTCTCATGAATTTTGGTTGTTAATTAAGAGATTAAAGCCTCATGGACTTTCCTGCCTGGCTGGCTTTAATCCATGATTCTCAAATCTCAGTTTCTGAGTGGCTAAGATTACAAGCATGAGCCACCAGCTTCAAAAGAGACTTTTATATAAAAAAAAAATCATAAACTACAAATATATATAAAAACATTACTAAAGACAATACAGAAGAAATTTAAATACCAAGAAACATAAGAAGATTCTCAATTAACTATTAAAACAAACTAAATAAGATTATTATTTTTTGTAACCAGTAAATAGTACTGATAATAGCACTAAACATCAGGAACTGAAATACAAGATCTCTGTAATATAAACTAGTACAACAATACTAGCCCAATTAAATAATACGTTTTAAAAATAAGTATTTTTTTAATTGCCTCCTCAGGGCAGATCTGGAAGTTTAAAAAAAAAAAAGCAACAAATTTTTCTTACCGTCAGCTGGCCTGCTACTCCAAAATCTGCAAGTTTTGCATGTCCTTCTGTATTTAGCAAAATATTTCCTGCTTTGATATCTCGGTGTATTTTTCTCATAAAATGAAGGTACTCCAGGCCCTTAAGAGTTGACTGTAATATTGTAGAAATTTCATCTTCTGTTAACTAAAAAAAAAAAAAAAGTTCAGATTCTGTTTACATCACACAACAGAAAAACTCTTTTTCTTGACTGCAAACATCCTATTCTGACTGCTTAGAGTTCCTTCAACATGGTAACCACTCCTTGTGGTATTTCTTGACTATATCTACCCCAAAATATGAAATTCATGTATATGCTGACAATATCTCTAACTGAAGCATTACAAGCAGAAAATGTCAAAATCCAATTCTTTATTTTGGGGTTAGGGCTTTTCTAGTAAGCATGAGGCTCTACTTTCAATCTCCAGTACTAGTCCACCCTATCCCTTCCTCCTTTCCACCAAAACTACTCTGCTTTTCTCAGTGTTCTCTCAGTAAAAATTGACTTCATTCTTTCAGTTGCTCTAGCTAAAAACATTGAGGTCATCCTTCACTCTTCTCTATCTTCTGTAATTACATTCAGGTTGCCATAATATCCTGCCTGCACTATTCTGATAGCTTCTGAACTGGTCTTACTGCCTCTGTCCTTAGCCCTCTATAATGCATTTTTCATTTTAAAATATAAGCCAAACCTGTTCAAAACCTGCCAACTGCTTTTGAAGTCACATAACACTATTTAGCTCCTTATCAGCTGCCTCTCCAACTTTATCTTCCAGGATTTTCTACTTTCTTGTTCCATTCCAGCCAGATTGGCTTCCTTGCTGCTACTTGACAAATGGAAGAACACACACACACCCTTCTCCTGGACCCCTTTATGTGTTATTCTCTGACTATAGGACCCTTCATCCAATGTCTATACCATTTGCTTCCTTACATCACTTATTTTGCCCAAATGTCATGTCATCAGAAAAGCAGAGACCGGAGCTGAGCGCCGGTGGCTCACGCCTGTAATACTAGCTACTCAGAAGGCTGAGATCTAAGGATAGCGGTTCAAAGCCAGCCCAGGCAGGAAAGACCATGAGACTCCTATCTCCAATAAACCACTAGAAAACAGAAGTGGCGCTGTAGCTCAAGTGGTAGAGCGCTCGCCTTGAGCTGAAGAGCTGAGGGACAGCACCCAGGCCCAGAGTTCAAGTCCCATGACGAAAAAAAAAAAAAAGAAAAAAGAAAAGCAGAGGCCTTTCTTAATCCACTCTTAAATCATTCTCTACTTCCTCATCTCGACTTGTTTTTTAGTGCAGTATATCAGACATACCATGAATTACTGGAGTACCTATTTGTACCATGTCTTTCCTATTAGAAATACAAGCACCAGGGGCTGGGAAGGTGGCTCAGTGGTAGAGCGCTTGCCTTGCATGCATGAGGCCCTGGGTTCGATTCCTCAGTACCACATAAGCAGAAAAAAAAAGCCGAAAGTGGTGCTAAGGCTCAAGTGGTAGCGTGCTAGCCTTGAGCTGAAGAGCTGAGGGACAGCACCCAGGCCCAGAGTTCAGGCCCCATGACCGGACCCCCCCCAAAAAAAAAAAAAGAAATACAAGCACCATTAAAAATGTCTCTTTTGAGGGCTGGGAAAGTGGCTCAATGGTAGAGTGCTTACCTTGCATACATGAGGCCCTGGGTTTGATTCCTCAGCACCACATAAGCAGAAAAAGCCAGAAGTGGTGCTGTGGCTCAAGTGGTAGAGTGCTAGTCTTGAGCTAAAGAGCTAAAGGACAGTGCCCAGGTCCAGAGTTCAGGCCCCACGACCAACAAAAATAAATAAATAAACAAATAAATGTTTTTTGTTTCTATTTGTACCTTCAACACCAAGAAAGCTAGTTGGCACATACTGGATGCTGAAAGATGATGGCTCAATGTAGTTGAGAATGCTGGAGACTTGCATAGAAACCACCTGACACCAAATGTTGACTCTGTGCAGAGCTACCCCAAGTTCCACACAAAAGCTCTTTTGTTGACATTTAGAAGCAAAAGAGCTGTGGTGAAAAGAAACGTGTGAACTTAGAGAAAGACCTAGCCTTTATTCTTAGGGAACAATTCTTTTTTTTTTTTGTGTCCAGTCATGGGGCCTGAACTCAGCCTGGGCGCTGTCCCTGAGCTCTTCAGCTTAAGGCTAGCGCTCTACCACTTGAATCACAGCGCCACTTCCAGCTTTTTTCTTTTTGCTTATGTGGTGCTGAGGAATCGAACCCAGGGCCTCAGGCATGCAAGGCAAGCACTCTACCACT
>NW_012282424.1:0-1748 GCF_000151885.1 Dipodomys ordii
CGGAAGTGGCACTGTGGCTCAAGTGTTAGAGCACTCACCTTGAGCTGAAGAGCTGAGGGACAGCGCCCAGGCCCAGAGTTCAGGCCCCATGACCAGACCCCCCCCAAAAAAACCAAAACAAAACCATGCTTAATGCTTCACAGGTGCTTGGTTATTTGGGAGTAAGTCTGGTTTTCTTTTCTTTTTTTCTTCTTTTTCTTTATGTTTAATTGTTCTATTTGATTTTTTTATCGCTTGTTGACATCAGGCTCCAGATTCTTTAGGCTTTGAATATGGTCTTGCATCCTGTAACTCTTCGGGGAGCTCCAAGGCCTTGTAGCCTTGAACTGATGCTAAATCATTGGTTCCTCCAATTCTAAAGTTCTAGCTTCTTCTACTAAGCATCTGTTGATTTCCCAGGCACTCCAGCCTGCAGATGGCCACTGTGGGACTCTAGCTTTTGATCACGTGTGTCAATCTACAAAATCCCCTTACTATGGATCCTATTGGTACTACTCCTCTGGAGAATATTGAGTAATATATCAACTATTTATCTGACAAAGGATTAATGTCCAGAATATATAAGGAACTTAAAACTTAACAAGAAGTAATCCAATTAAGACAATGAGTAAATTGGCTGGACACTGGTGTTCTCGCTTCTATAATCCTAGCTAATCACGTGGCTGAGTCCCAAAAAAATCACAGCGGTAAGCTAGACAGGAAAGTTCTCAAAACTCTAGAGGTCCAGTCAAGAAAGCAAGCAAGTAAGAAGACACAAAATTAGTGCAAGATCCCCAATTCAAACTCCAGTACTGGCCAAAAAGAAAGGAGTAGGAGGTAAATTATCTGAATAAACACTTTTCAAAAAAGAAACACAAATGGCCAACAAATATATGAAAAAATGTTTAAAAACATCAGAACTACAGAATTGCTATTATTTTTAAATAATAAATATTGGTGAGAATATAGAAAAAAGCAAAAAGGGAACTGTCATAAATTGTTTTGGGGAAACTAACCGTGAAGCTGTTACAGAAACTTGGTATGGGCCTTCAAAAAGCTAGAATAATGTGACCATATAATCCAGTGAATCCTACTTAAGAATTGACATCAAAACAAAATGAAATCAGCATCAAAAGAAATACGCAAGCGTCCTTTTTATCATAATACCATCAACCTAAATGCCACCAGTGGTTGAATGAATAAACAAAATATAGTGCATATACTAAATGGAACATCATTGATCCATGAAGAAAGTGAGATCCTGTCTTTTGAAACAAAATTATTGTAACTGGAGGATATTATACCCATGTGAAATGAATCAACATAGAATGACAATGAACCTTTAGTAGAAACTAAAAATGTCTGTCTGTCTAAATATAAATCAATAGTATTTCCTAGAGGTTTTGAAGAGTGATAAAGAAAACTTCGAGAATGAATAGAAAACAGTGAGAAATTTTGATGTTTCCCAGCACTATGGAATGAATCGAACCATAATCTATGTATACTTTAAAGGAGAGGAATTCAAAGGCTCCCCACATATGATAAGCTGGGGGAAATGCTAATTAACCTGACCCAATCACTGAACATGATACGTATACAAATGATTTGAATTATCACATTGATCCAATTAAAGTGTGTACAATTAATACAGGTAATCAAAAGGTGCTGGAGATTTTCTTTTTTTTTTATTGTGAAAATACCATACAGAGGGGTTACAATTACATGGGCAAGGTAATGAGTACATTTCTTATCAAGCATTGTTGCCTCCT
>NW_012282425.1:0-1276 GCF_000151885.1 Dipodomys ordii
TGTGTGTGTGTGTGTGTGTGTGTGTGTGTGTGTGTGTATGCTTCATGTACAAAACACAAGTATTTTTAGATCTGCACTATTTGACTTAATCAAAGAACATAACAATATGCTCTGCATGGGAAAATGATGACTCCATCTCTTAAAAACTTCCAGGAAGAGTTTGTACAGGGAAATAAATATCTGGATCTTTCATACAAATTGGGAAAAAGATACATAATCTCCCTTTCCATCTACAAATATAACATTTACAATATCTGACTCATTCCACATAAACCATCCAAATGCAAATTACCAACACAGCACTAACCAAAGCCATTATTTTAAAAACTTCAAATAGTAGACCACTCTGAGCTGCCAAATACACAAATAACTGTCCCACAAAGACAAAACAGACTTTCCAGTTAATCTTAAATTTCAGGAGAAACATGTCTTATGCTTTCTACTAACAAAATAAAAATATACCTGGCTCAAACCACTTCAGCCATAATTGGATAGTATTTACTGGCATAATTATTTACACACAAGTTGTACTTTTTATTGGAGACTGTTATAAACTACAAACATACATATGCCATAAATAAAGAATATAGGCTTGATAAGACCCAATAGGAAACAACTTGATTGTGAAATGTTGTTTAAATTTCTGTTATTAAACTAAGTATGAAAAAAATCTATTATCTCATAACACAAATGAATATAGAGTTAAGCCTCATTTTACACAGGCTGAGCGTTTATCCACAGTTCGAGGTCATTAAATTATTAAACGGTATAAAACTTCCTCAAGGTTTACCATGGTCTAGAAAAATCTCAAGCTCTATTCTCACATGGGCTTCTTTTTGCTATCCCTTGGCCCATCCCAAGACAGAAGGTGACTCCAAGGGCAGCCAAAGGCCAAACTGGATTAAACAGAGTGTGTGTCTAAAGTCTAAGCCTGCAGCTTCCCTTAAAGGAGCTCACCATGTGCCTCGGATTTTCCTCTCCCACCATCCTGTGATGTATTCATGCCCCACTCTACTCACATTTACCCTTTGGACTGTTATGGATCACTTTTTAATTCAAGGATTCAGTGATAGAGGCAGAAAGAATGATTATTGAGATACTCACTTTGTCCCAGGATCCATGCTAGTTTTCTTTTTCTTTCTTTTTTTTTTTGATCCGGTCATGGGGCCTGAACTCTGGGCCTGAGTGCTGTCCCTCAGCTCTTCAGCTCAAGGCTAGTGCTCTACCACTTGAGCCACAGTGCCACTTCCGGCTTTTTTCTTTTTTTGCTTATGTG
>NW_012282426.1:0-2294 GCF_000151885.1 Dipodomys ordii
AGACTTTTTACTCAAGGCTAGAGCTCTACCACTTGAGCCAAAGCTCCACTTCTGGCTTTTTGGTGGTTAACTGGAGATGAGTGTCTCATGAGCTTTTTTTTTTGCTGGGGCTGGCTTTGAACTCTATGATCCTCTGATCTCAGCTTCCTGAGTAGTTAGGATTACAATTGTAGTGCTGTGACTCACATGGTAGAGTGAGTTCTATGCTTTTTAAGTAGCTGGGATTATAGACATGTTCTACAATGCTTGGTGTTCATTACTAATCTTTTTTTATTGTGAAAATACCGTACAGAGGGGTTACAATTACAGGAGCCAGGTAATGAGTCCATTTCTTATCAAGCATTGGTTGCCTCCTCCTTTGTTTCCCCTTCCCATCCCTTCCCATCTTCCCGCTCTGACCCCAAAGCTAATCTTTTATGCCTCAGGTGATACAAGTTTTTTTCTATATAGAAATAGGGCCATACAACCCTACCTTATTTTAGTAGTAACTTAATCTCATCAGAGTAATTAAATTTAGTTGTCTTCTTCCAAGACTGGCACATTGTTCCTTTTTTCATTTAGCTATCTCATAAGAAATTAGGTGATACCCATTTTTTTCCGCCATTTCCAAGATCTGTAAAGGGAGACAGAAATCAAAGGCAAAAGTCTGGCAAAAGGGCTCAAACTCACTGAGACAGTGTGCCATCTACTCAGAGAATCTCTCTTTTTTTGGGGGGGGGTTCCAGTCGTGGGGCCTGAACTCGGCCTTGGCGCTGTCCCTCAGCTCTTCAGCTCAAGGCTAGCCACAGCGCCACTTACGGCTTTTTTCTTTTTGCTTATGTGGTGCTGAGGAATCGAACCTAGGGCCTCAAGCATGCAAGGCAAGCACTCTACCCAGCCCTTGCCTTGCCTTGATTTTAATATATGATATAGGGTAAGAGTCTAAACTTGTAGAGAGAATGAATGGGGAAACAAGTTTTGATATTACATATTTTGTAAAGTATCATAGTAATTGTGCCATAGTAATTTATACTATTGAGCACCAGAGAAGTGGTCACTGTCTGCATATAACTTATCAAAAGAGATATTACATGGGTAAAACGTAATGGATGCTATGGCAATGTGCCAAATGGTGTGCAGTAAGGGAGTGTATCGCACATCAAACCTATCCAATTATTCTGGTATCCAGGGAATAGTTGGTGTAAAAGATACTGTGTTGGAGTGAAGGAGAATTCAATTAGGCAATAACAACAAACATGTAATCATGGGAGTATTGGTGGGTCAAATCTAGGTGTGCCTTAGCTCTCCAGAGCTAAGCTTGCTGCTATCCAGATCTGTCACAAGAGTGCACCCAAGGCTGGCATGTCACCTGAATGCCTGAATGTGGGAAGGCTAACTCCAAACTCCTTCACCTGGTTTCTGGCAGGATTTTGCTCCTCACAGGCTGTTAACCCCATCTTCAGCTGTTCTCTAGTGGTAGAATGCTAGCTAGCCTTGAGCAGAAAAGCTCAGTGATGGTGTCTAGGCCCTGAGTTCAAGCCCCAGAACCTTGGATCTTAGCAAGGAGTTTTTCAGTTTGTTTACTGGCTCCACACTTCTTTCAAACCCTTGGCATTTAGAGCAGAAATATTAATTTTGTTCTTGGATAAGTCTTTCTACTTTGATAAACTGATTATAAGGAATGTCTTATGGAGAGAAAAATTAATATTCATATTCTTAGTTCTATAGTCAAGAATAAAATGAATGTGTGAGCTAGGCACCAGTGGCTCATACATGTAATCTTAGCTACTCAAGAGGCTGAGATCTGAGGATATTGGTGGCTTGAAGCCAGCCCAGACAGGAAAGTTCTTGACTCTTTTTTTTTTTTTTTTTGGTCAGTCCTGGGGCTTGAACTCTGGGCTTGGGCACTGTCCTTGTGCTATTCAGCTCAAGGTGAGCGTTCTACCGCTTGAGCCACAGCGCCACTTCCGATTTTCTAGTGGTTTGTTGGAGATAAGAGTCTCATGGACTTTCCTACCCGGTCTGGCTTTGAACCGTGATCCTCAGATCTCAGCCTCCTGAGTAGCTAGGATTATAGGCATGAGCTACCAGCACTTGGTCCTTGAGACTCTTATCTCTAATTAACCACCATCAGCTGGAAGTAGAACTGTGTCTCAAGTGGTAGAACACCAGCTTTGAGCAAAAGAGCTCAAGGATAGTGCCCAGGCTCTCGGTTTAAGACCCTGAACAGCATAAACAGACAGACACACAAAATAGACTCACCTGCTATCTCTGTACGTGTGTGTGTGTGTGTGTGTGTGTGTGTGTGTGTATAT
>NW_012282427.1:0-2713 GCF_000151885.1 Dipodomys ordii
AAAAAGCCGGAAGTGGCGCTGTGGCTCAAGTGGTAGAACGCTAGCCTTGAGCTGAAGAGCTGAGGGACAGCGCCCAGGCCCAGAGTTTAGGCCCCACGACTGGACCCAAAAAAATAAAATAAAATTAGGGAGATGAAATAAAACCCCAAATGTGACCCCTTCAGCATCTAAGAGCAGCAAGCCAGAGTGTAATGGATGGCTGGTGGACAGAGTTGGAAGTACCTCCTGGGAAGATAGGGAGGTCTTGCCTGTCTCCAACATTGACCTCCAAAGACAGTCCCCATGCACGGTGTCAAAACACAAGAAAATCACCGTTAGGAATTTAAATATCTAGCTTGCCTGCCTGCCTTCTTTCCTTCCTTCCTTCTTTCCTTCCGCTGTCTCTCTATTTCAGGGGAAGACAATATAGAATATAGAGAAAAAGAAAAAAGGTAGTAAGACCTATTCTCCACAAACAAGCCAGGTTTAGTGGGTAGAGCACAGCCGTGGCATAGGTAGGATTGTGCAGGCTGACTCAAGCAAAAGGTGTGAGACCCTATCTGAAAAATGACTAAAACAAAAAGGGCTAAAAGCTTGGTTCAAGTGGTAGAGTACTTACCTAGCAAGTTCAAAGCCCTAAGTTCAAATCCCATTATCACTAAAAAGGGAGAGGAAAAGAAGGAAAGGAAAATAAGAAAAAGAAAACAGCCTTGTAAGTAGAGCTGGTTTTGAGTCTCAGCAAAGCAAGCATTGACTCGTTGGCATTTGCTCTGGGGAATCCAGGAGGCTCTGAACAAGCCAAGCAGGCACCCACAAAAATGCCCCCAAATCCTCGGGTAACCTTTTTGCTTCTTCTGCATGGAAAATGGAAAATAAATCCAGTTGGTCAGTTTGGCGTGGGGATACCAATACTGAGTTTTTCAACCCACACAACAGCAATGTGACCACAGGAATGTCCCTAACCATTCTCTGTCCCTCAGCTTTGTCATCAGTAACACATGCTACGCCAGCCCTTACTTCACAGGTCATAAAACAACAATATCCTCTCAATCCCCAAGGTATACACTACCCCCCACCTTCTCTCACCCCATCTTATAGATGACGAAATTAGGACAGAGACTCAGCTCACCCAGGACAGAGTGGAGTCGGAATTCACACTCAGTCCCAGGTTTGGAAAGTGGGCTCCTTGCACTCTGCCAGGGTCTCCCAGGAGGCACTCAAGTTTATCTAATAGGTCCGTGAACCCAAGTGGGCGACTGTGACAACAATAACAAGGCGAATTAATTTTTTGGTGTGAATTCTGAGATGCTTTTGAGATGATATATTTAGAAACTGCTGTGGAAGATGAGACTGGAAAAGATTGCTGATTAGATTCTGTTGTGATTTGTGAAAGGAAAGTGCTTACCACAGAGAAATTATTTCCTGCCGGATTTGCCTCTTGAGAAGGAAGGGTCCACAAAAAGAGGCTTTGCACAGCCTGGGTGTAAACTGTCACTCACAGCCCTGAGTCTGAACTAAGGTGGGGTGTCTTCCCTCTCTGAGCCTCAGTTTCCTCATCTGTACATGGAAAATCATCCTGCAGCTCTTGGTGATGGTGCTGACAGTTGATTTGGGATGATTTAGGTGGGGCTGCCATATTTCAGGGAGGAGGGGGAGGAAGAGGAGAAGGGAGAACTGGATGGTGAGTTCGGATCTCCCTGGCCTATTTAACTAGCCTGGGAGGAGGTACATCCAATGGTGCTGCTTCTTTGTTAGCATTTCAACTCCAGCTCTGAGCTTACCTGGGTTGTGATTGTCAGCTGTCTCCTCAGTCCTTCCCTTGTTGTACCTAGCACAAGCCCTCCTGGACAGCGGTGTCCCGGGACCTTGGTCTGGGTTCCTCTTTTAAGGCTGGTTTCTCAGAAGGTGCGTCACACTGCCTTGGGGGTTCTCATTTCCAACTCCTTGCCACCCATCTGTCTGAGGCTCAATCCCACCCAGGGCTCAGAGCCTGGCCAGAACTGTCCTGGTGCAGCTGCTCTGCGTCTAGGTCCCACCCAGACCTGGGCTTCCCGAGTGGACTGCAAAGGGGCAGAGAGAGGAGACTGAGCTGGGATTGCTCCCCGTAGGAAATTCAGGCAGTGAGGAGGGGGTGAGAAGGGAGGGCAATGCCTCCTCCCAGATCCCCAGGACTGCAGGCGGGCCCCAGGATGCAGCCCGAGTGACCCTGGGCAAGTCCACGCGAGACAATGACTGAGTGTGTGGGAAGGCCACGGGGCTGGTCAGGGCAGGGGGCCTCCCCCACCGCCCCCCCCAGCCCCCGCCCCACACCCAGGCTGCAGCCCCTCAGGCAGGTGGCCAGGAAGATCTGAGGACAGGAGGGCATGACCCTCAGGGGCACCACTGCCCAGGTCCTAGCCTGGCTCAAAGCCTGGGGTGCTCAGCGCCCCCTCAGGCAGGGGGGTGGGGGCAGGGCGGCGCCAGTGCGCATGCCCGGCGGCGGCGGGGACAGCTGGGCTCCTACCTGCAGGCCGTTGGGGTACACGTCGCCCTCGGACAGTGAGTCCACCAGGTCTTCTTCGTCCAGCGTGGCCCGCTTGTAGGTCGACATCTGCAAAGCCAAGTGCAACACGGACTCCCTCAGCGACTCCATGGTGCGCGCGCCCGAATGGGAAGCGGCCCCGGCGCCCCGCCCCGGCCAGGCCACCAGAGACCAAGATCGGCCCCTGAACTGGGTCCCCTCCCCGTCCCGTCC
>NW_012282428.1:0-2397 GCF_000151885.1 Dipodomys ordii
GGATAAAAGTCTCACAGATTTTCCCATACTGGCTTTGAATCTTGATCCTCTATCTTCTAAGTAGCTAGGATTATAGGATTGAGCTATCATGACTGGTCTATTCCTATTTTTACCTTCTCTGCTTAGTCTTTCTTTATCTCTTTTGCCACTTACTTCTCTCTTGTCTTCTTTTCTCAATCTTAATGTGAAAGAAGACCTACAATCCCAAAGATGGAATGATACTCAAGAATGTTACCAACAGGTAGCTGGGCATGGTGATGCACACTTGCAATCTTAGCTACTCAAGCAAAGATAGGAATATCACAGTCTGATGCAGAAGTTACCAAGACCCTATCTCAAAAACAAGCTGGGAGCTGGGTGCCAGTGGCTGACGTCTGCAATCCTAGATACTCAGGAGGTTAAGATCTGAGGATTGCAGTTCAAAGCCAGCTCAGGCAGAAAAAGTCCTGGTGAGATACTTATCTCCAATTAATGACTCAAAAAAGCCAGAAGTGACCCTGTGGCTCAAGTTGTAGAATACCAGCCATGAGCATAAAGAGGCCCAACGTCAACACCCAGGTGCTGAGTTCAAGCCCCACAACCAAAAAAAAAAAAAAAAAAATTAGCTGGGTATGGTGATTCATGCCTGTAATCCCAGCTACTTTGGAGGTGGAATCAGAAGATGATAATGGGGGGTGAGGGATGGGAAGAGATGGGAAGGGGAAACAAAGGAGGAATCAACAATGCTTGATAAGAAATGCACTCATTATCTTGCCCATGTAATTGTAACCACTCTGTACAGTATTTTCACAATAAAAAAATTAAAATTAAAAATCAAAATTAAAATTAAAAAAATCAAAAAAAAGAAATGTACTCATTATCTTGCCCATTAATTGTAACCCCTCTGGTATGGTATTTTCACAATGAAAAAAAAAAAAGATCATAAAGACTAATTCAGGCAAAATCACAGGACCCAATCAGAAAGGAGAAAAAAGAAAACTAAAGGCAAAAGAATTAAAGGTATGACTAAACTGGTAGAGTGCATGCCTAGCAAGTACAGGTTCCTAAGTTCAATCTTAGGGCTATCAAAGAAAAAGTAAGCAAGAATTTTAGAAAGAATTTTATCACAGAAGCATTCACTCAACAGAACATATACTAGCAATTGAGCTGGAGTAAGATCAGAAGCTTACCTGCTTTGTCACTAACTAGGAGTCGTGGGGAAGTCTGGGGGATGCAAAGGGACGTAAGGGCAGAGATGTAGCAAAGCCCTCAGAAGGCTTGTATCAGTTATTAATTATTAAGCAGTACAGAGCATTTAGTCTTATTTTTTGGTGGTGATAATAAAGGATCTCATACTTGCTCAGCTGAGGTCCTACTACTTGAGACTCCTCTCCTCCAGTTCAGCTTTAGGCTGGTTATTAAAGATAAAGTCTAACAGACTTTTCTGGCCAGGCTAGCTTAAAACTACCATCTTCTGAGTCACAGCCTTCTAAATAGCTAGGATTACAGGCATAAGCCATCAGTGCTTGGCCATCTATCTTTCAATAATCAATCTAGGCCTAACAAGCATAAGGCCTTGAGGTCAAACCCCAAGACTGTAAAGTAATACTACCAAAAACCACAATAACAAACATTGCTGCATGGGTGTACAGATTGAGGAAAATAAAACAAGCCATACATCAGAGAATTAACGTGGCTCTGTAAGCAAGACTCTGTGTTTCCAGGAACTGGGATTGGCATTCAGAGCTGGGCAATCTTGAACAATTTTACAACATAACATCAGACCAGGTGACCTTATGACTGTGAAGTGTCAAAGCTTACAACCACAAATATGCCAAAATCACATGTGGTCATGGACAAAAATACCCAGGCATTTCTCTGTTGTACTGAGTGACTGCTGCATCTTTAACAAGTACAGCCACTGCCTCCCTCCTTATAAAGAGAATTTTTATGATATCCAACCACAGAAATCACTTGCTTCCTAGAAATATCCAATCTCAAGTTTCTTGACCCCTTCCCCAAAATAACAAAAACAAGCCAAAACCTTATAACAGGCCTCTGTTGGTCCATTTTCTGCTGCTATATATGACTGAATACCACAGAGATTTGTTTAGCTCATTTTTTGTGTGTTTTCTTTGTTTTGGTTTTTGTTTTTGCCACTCCTGGGGTTTGAACTCTGGGCCTGGACACTGTCCCTGAGCTTCTTTTGCTCAAGGCTAGCACTCTACAATTTACCACTTGAGCCATAGTGCCACTGCTGACTTTTTCGGTTTATGTGGTACTGAGGAACCAAACCCAGGACTTGACTGAAACATGCTAGGCAAGCACTCTACCACTAAGCCACATTCCCAACCCTAGCTCATAGTTTTACAGCACGGAACCAGCATCTGTTCAACCTTTGGTGAAAGCCTTATTGCC
>NW_012282429.1:0-1527 GCF_000151885.1 Dipodomys ordii
CCCGCCGCCCCCGGGCTCCCGCCGGACCGGAAAGCCCGGACGCGCCCCCCCTCCCCGCCCCGACCCCCTCACCTTTGCCGGTCGAGGCTTGCTCCACCGGTCGAGAGCCCGCTCCGTGCACCGCCGTCTCCGGACCGCAGAGCTCCCAACCGCGGACGTGGCTCCTAGTGGCTTCCGGAACGAGGCCACGCCCCTCAGCCAATCCCGGCAGGGGAGAGCGTCTGTCTCCGCCCATTGCGCCATGGCCCCTCCCAGAACCCTGCCGCCCCGCCCCTCGCTCTGGCCCCGCCCACGGCCCTTTGACCACGCCCTCGGCCCCGGGCTCGCGCAGCGCGCGCCCTCTAAGTTGCGGCTGCGGTTCGGCCCCGCGGCCCGGCTCCCTGGACCGGACGACTGGAAGGGTGAGGCCCGCCGTGGCCGGGTGTCGAGCCGGGGGTGGCCGGGGCCGGGCAGCCCAGCCCGTGGACCTGGGAAGCCTGGCCTCGCTTCTCCGAGAGCCTGGGGGCCGGGCAGGGTGCTGGGAACCGCAGTGCCGGGGCTCGGTGCAGCGATCCCGCAAGCTCCCGCCGGGCCGCCGCCTCCCCGATTTGCGGGGTCTCGGCCCGGGCCTCCCGCATTTCATTCCGCTGGACCCCGCGTCTACCGGGATTTTATTCCGCTAGACATCGCGCCTCCCTGGGTCTCGTCGCTGTCCCGGCACCTCCCCGGGTCTCATCACTGTCCCGCACTTTCCCGGGTCCGGTTTCCGGCCCTGCACCTCCCAGGGTCTCATTGCTGGGCCCTGCAATCTCCTACCCCAGCCCAACACCAGGTCTCATCGCTGGGCCCCGCACCTTCTGGGATCTCATTGCTGGGCCCGGCGCCTGGCCCCGTCCCCCCCCCCCCCCCCCATCTCATCGCTGGGCTCCACACCTCCTTGGATTTCATGGCTGGGTGGCTGGGTCCCGCACCCCCGCAACGCCTCCCCCCACTCTCCACCCCTGTCTCGTCGCTGGGCCCCGCACCTCGCTGGATTTCATCGCTGGGTCACTGGGCCCGGAGCCTCCCCTGCCGCCCTGAGACAGCGACTCCCGGTGGGGTGGTCGGCCAGGTGCTGCCCGGGGCAGACAGAGGTGGAGGCCTTGCTTGCGGGAGCTGGGGACGCAGAGCCCGCACCTCCGCGATGGTGCTGCACCATCGGGGCCCATCTGGGTGGCCTGGGGGTCTGGAGTGGGGTTGGGGGTCTGGGGGGTTTGGGGGGCCCCGTTGGGGCTGGGGTGACCCGGGTGGGGTTGGAGTCTGGGGTGGGGCTGGGAGGCCCGGGTGGGGCTGAGGGTCCGGGGTGGGGTTGGGGCTCGGAATGGGGCTGAGGGTCCGGGGTGGGGTTGGGGGGACCAGTGATGAGCACGCCCCCCCCCAAGTCCGGAGCAGCTCACTGCGGGCTGGCTTGCATCCACCTGCTGCAGGGGTGAGGCCCACAGGTGGGAGCGGGGCCGGCGGTGTAGGGGGGTGTCGCGTCCTGTGCGCGGGGTGGGGGGGGTGGTCGGG
>NW_012282430.1:0-1927 GCF_000151885.1 Dipodomys ordii
CGCTGTGGCTCAAGTGGTAGAGTGCTAGCCTTGAGCTGAAGAGCTGAGGGACAGCACCCAGGCCCAGAGTTCAGGCCCCACGACCGGACCCAAAAAAAACAAAAAACAAAACAAAAATAGTCAGGGATGATCTCAAGTGTCTTTGCCTGCAACTAGTAGAAAACCCAACTACTACACATGAAAGACATTTAATTATTTCACCTAACAAGACCTAGGGCCTTCCAAGTTTGTGTTGATCTGTTCACAGTGTCATGGTACTACATGACAACTTCTGTGGCCACCTTTGTCCTTCATGTGTGGTACATCTGCTACAGCTCCAGTGTCATATCCTCACAGTGAGGTTCCACACAGGGTGAAAAAGGAGTCTCCCAAGATGCTGTGATCTCTTAATATTTTTTTCTCTTTTTAAAAATCTTATGAAACTGTCATGGGACTGGAGACATAGCACAGCAGTATCACACAGCCTTAGCAAGGGCGAGTCCCTGAGTTCAAACACTAGTATCAGAATACCAGGGCTGGGGGGGGGGGAGAGGGGGAGAGAGAGAGAGAGAAGTGGGGGGGGGGCTTTTCCTGTATCTACCAGAAGAAAGCCACATACACACACACACACACACACATACACACACATACACATTCACACCCTGAAGGAGGCAGGGAAGAAAGGGAAGAAAAGGATTGCAGAAGCCAAGCACCAGTGGCTCATGCCTGTAATCCTAGCTACTCAGGAGGCTAAGATCTGAGACCACAGTTCAAAGCAAGCCTGGGAAGGAAAGTCCATGAGACTCTTATCTCCAGTAAACCATCAGAAAACCGGAAGTGAAGCTGTGGCTCAAGTGGTAGAGTGCTTGCCTTGAGCTGAAGAGCTCAGGAACAGCGCCCAGGCCCAGAGTTCAAGCCGCACAACTGACTCCCCCCCAAAACAAGGGGGTTGCAGAAGACACAGGATGAAACCAGCTATGACTCTTCCCAAGGTTCCAGAAAAGGAGACACATTCTCACTGTTACTGTTCTACCTCACCTATCAGAACAATGATGTGGTCTGCTGGCCAGGGAAAGTCTGAGCTAGTGTAACTAGTGAGATTGGGTGCAGTGGGTGAGGTAGGCGGCGGCAGCAGTAGCTACTGTGCCCACCAGGAAGCTCGGCAGTTCTGGTGAGGGCACACCACACATCTCCAGAAACAGGAGCCTCCCTGGCCATCTAGCCTTCCATCTGTGTGGTATTAGATACATAAATAACCAAAACCAAAAGGTGCTATCCATTCCTGAAGTCTGAGAGAGATACCAGGCTCTGCCAGAACACCAGACTCTAGAGGGCATCAAGACATTTGTTCAAAAGACAGGCTGCAACAGTGGGTTAGCTAAGCCCTGGACACAACACATTCATGGGCCCTTAATGTGTTGTTCATTAAATGGAAAAGCCATGGATTTGTCTCTGTGTTATCTTCTCTCTCATGGCCTTTAAATCATGTTATTGTAATGAGCACTCACCCAATGTATCCTTAGCAATTGGGATAAAGGAAGAAATTATGTCTAAACCTGGAACAGCTCCACTTGTAGCTGAGAACCAGAAACCCTTTTATGTATTCCTGCTTGAACTTAATAGGAAGGTGCAGAAAATTGTTTTTCATCCATAGTACCAGCTTTGATGGGTGGCAAGATTTTAATGCAAAGTCCCCAAAACACAAGCAGAAATAGAACAAAGGAAAGGCCTTACATTTCTTCCTGAGAACTGTTCAAAGGCTGGCTCCAGGATGACTTTGTGGAATGGGTGCCAATCTAGCACTGGGTCTGGGATGGAAGCCAGGGAGCTGCTGCAGGCCCAGAGGATGGGAGAAAGCTGCATGTGAGTTATAGAGTCGTTTGCAGACTTGCCTGAGCTCTAGAATAGCCAAATGTTATCTTCTCAGAGGCTGTTTTTTTTTTTTTTT
>NW_012282431.1:0-4868 GCF_000151885.1 Dipodomys ordii
TCCTGCTCTCTGGCTGCCAATGCTGAGTGAACCCTGGCTTGTTGGTGTCATGCTTATATGGAGCTAGCTAATAAAAATCTCTCATTCTGCTCTATCTGAGTCAGCATATAAGAGTAGTTAAAAAAAAATAGTGCTGAAAGATGAACCCAGGGCTTTGTGTGTGTTTATACACACTCTAGTACCAAATATCATCCTGCACCCTCTCTTTAGGTACTGTAATTTGAACCCAGAGCTATACCCTTGCTAGGCAAAGTACTTTACCAATTGAGCCATACTCCTGCACTCTGTTTCTGAGGTTTCATTGCTTACTTAGCTTGGGCTGGTCTTGAGCGGTGTGTGACTCCAAAGTATCTGGGATTATATGAGGGAACTACCAGCTCACTTTCTCTTTCTTTCTTTTTTGTCATTATTGGGGTTTGGACTCAGTATCTTACATCTGATTTCCTTGCTTGACTGGTGCTCTACCTCTTGAATCATACCTTCAGCTCAGCTTTTTGATTATTTTGGAGATGGAGTAGCTCAGACTGCTTTTCTGCCTGGGCTGTTTTGATCTATAATCCTCTGGATCTCAACTTCTTCCTGAGTAGCTAGGATGATACATGAGCCATTGTATCCCTGGCGCCTTTGTCTAGTTTAGAGCAGTGGCATTAGCTCATCGTGCCTGCAGGTTCTGCAGATTGAAATATTTGGTGTGTGTGTGCGGGGGGGGGGGGAATTCCATCTATATGGAACATGGGCAGATGTTCTGTTCTTGTCATTATTTCACAAATCGTAGAGGAGAGTCACTAGTTAGAGCATTGCCATCGCATGACATATGATGATAAGTCCTCGAGACGCGGTGTGCTCGCTCTGTGCAAAATCTGCTGTGTTGAGCATCCTCACATTTTGATACCTAAATGGTTTCCTGCTGGGCACAGATGGCTCACACCTGTAATACTAGCTACACAGGAGGCTGAGATCTGAGGACCACAGTTCAAAGCTAGCTTGGGCAGAAAAGTCTGTGAGACTCTAATTTCTAAGTAATCAGCAAAAAGCCAGAAGTGGAGGTATAGCTCAAGTGGTCGGGGGTACCAGCCAGCCTTGAGGAGGGAGAGTGGGAGGGAGAGGGGGAGGAGGAGGAGGAGGAGGAGGAGGAGGAGGAGGAGGAGGAGGAGAAGAAGAAGAACTGGGCTGTGAACAGGACCCAGTCATATATACCACTAGTCACTACATTCTAGTTGACACTGACAGAAGACACTGACAGAATTAATTTGGGCATCGAAAGGAAAATTTGTGAGTTATTTTGGCTATTTTCACATCTAGTATCTATTTTTTTAAAAAAAAAGGATTTTATAACTGTAGCGGTCTCTTGATCTCCAGCTTCAGAAAGTGTGAAAGAAATAAAAAGAGCGAGGGCTGTCTGGAATGAATGATTCCTAGTAAATCCACACCGAATCCAAGAGATCATTGCCACCACCTTCACCCTGCGCCACCTCCCCTTGCAAATGATGCATCCTAGGCTTTGGCCTAGGCGTGGGTGTGATACTTTCTGATTTGATTGGTGGATCTTGAATTTCATTCCTTACCGTCATCTGCTGAGTTCACCGCTGTTCTGCAGGATGATGCTTTGGTGTGCACCCTGAAGTTCAGACTGCTTCAGACTCCATCTCATGAAGAGCCTGGGGTTTCATCCATCAGGGCCAGAAGCCTCGGGCTTATTTAGAAAGGTCAGGCTTTCTGACTTATGGCCACGTCTGGTTTGGACCTCAATTCCTTTTCACTGGTGTCCCTTGTGCTCTCTGTGGAAAACACCTTGTCCGTGTTGATGAACACAGACGCAGCCCAGAGGTCGAGCAATTTTACTAGCTGCAGCACACTGCCCTGGCCCTCTCCCTCCTGGAGACCTGTGTCTCCTTGTTCTTCTCCCTTGCTGGGAACATAACCAAAATAGCCCTTTTGTCATTGCTGTGTGCTGCTGGGCTCAGCTCATTCCAGCCTTTTCCCTTCCTGACACTCCCAGCAGACGCTGGAAGATTTTTCATCTGAGGATGGAGGCATTGTCCAAAGTGAAAGGAGCAGCTGCAGAGAAAGCGATTATATTGGGAAGAACAGTGATTTTGTGTCTTTCCTCCTCCACCTTCTTTTTGAATGGAGAACATTAATTTCTTTGGCTGTGTTGGAAATTGGAGGATCGCTTCTTTCTTTCTTTCTTTCTTTCTTTCTTTCTTTCTTTCTTTCTTTCTTTCTTTCTTTCTTTCTGTTTCTTTTGTTCTTTCTTTCCTTCCTCTCTCCCTCCCTCCTCCCCCCTTTTCCCTCCTCCTCCCTTTTCCCTTCCTCCCTCCCTCCCTCCTTCCCTCTCTCCCTTCCTTGCTTCCTTCTTTCCTGTACTGGGGCTTGAGCTCAGACCTTATTTCCCTCTCTTGGTTTTTCCATTCAAGGCCAATGCTCTGCCACTTGAACCACACTTCCACTTCTGGCATTTTGGTAGTTAATTGGAAATAACAGTCTCATAGAGGGCCTGGTACCAGGTGGTTCAAGCCTGTAATCCTAGCTGCTCAGGAAGCTGAGATCTGAGGATCGCTGTTTGAAGCCAGTCCGGGCAAGAAAGTCCTCAAGACTGTTATCTCCAAAAAACTACCAAAAAAAGTGGGCTATGGAGCTGTGGCTCAAGTGGTCATTTGCTAGCTTTGAACAAAAGAAACTCAGGGACAGCACCCAGGCTTTGAGTTCAAGCCCCAGGACCAGCAGGGGGAAAAAAAAAAGAGTCTCATGGACTTTTCTGCTGGGCTGGCTTTGAACTGTGATCCTCAGATCTCAGCCTCCTGATTCGAGGTGTGAGCCACCAGTGCTTGGCACAAAGATTGATTTCTTCAAACTTTCTCTCTCATCTGCCCAGATCTCTGTATTGCAGAAACTTAGCTAATGGTGAATTCTAAAGTCCTCTTCCTACCACCTTTGAAGTATCCTAACTTGTGAAAATCAGCTTTGTGTTTAATCCTGACTTTCCAGAGCCCAGTAGCTTGAGGTTCCGAGGGCTCTGGTCCTGCACCACCCCAGTCACACCCCAACTTCCTTACTTGACAGCAGTACAGCTGTTCTCCAATGATTAACTCTGTATATTTGCATTTCCTCTATAGTTCTCTATCTCAGAGGGTTGTTGTATTTACTTGCGTTCATGTGTCCAGCAGGGTATTTTTTTCGACACAGTTAATATTTAATAAAGGCTTTCTAATAGCAGCTGCTATTTGCATACTGAGTCTCTCAAGACTTAAATATGCCAAATTGCTGACAATTGAAGAGTGGTTAGCTAGAAAGATGGTCAGTTGTGCTGCCCGGAAATGACGTTGTGACTCTAGTGGCTGAATTTTAGCTCTGTCAGTCAGCATGTCAGTCCACACTTGGCTGCCACCTCTGGCCTACTGTCTGTAGACATCATGACATTACTGCTTTGCTGTCCATTCGTGTCATGGCATCATACCACGTGTCCATTACCCAACTCTCCTCCTCTTCCTCTGATGAGAAAGAGCATTGTGTACGTTGGCTTTGTCCTTTCCGAAGTGCCCTGGACTAGAAGAAGTTGGGGGATATTTGCTTTGGTTTTGACCCAGTGTGACTGTAAGTTCCTGATCTATGGCTGACAATTAGCACGAGAAACAAGGAACGAGCAAAAGCTTCGATTTGTTTCGGAGCCTGGTGGGAGAGTGGACCATGCATCTGATATAGTAGAACTGAACTGCTGCCTAAAAATGGGTCAGAGCTACTGGCTGTCACCGACGCCCCTCCAACCCACCCTGTGGGGGCGTGCACTGACCAGTTGTCTTTGTACCTCAGGACCTTTGGATGTGCTGGCCCTTCTGTTTTAATACTCTTCATCCACATGTCCCAGGACTGTCTCTCTCTCCTCATTCAGGCTCCAATCAAGTGTCTCATTCTGACTATCCTTTCCCACATCATCGCTGCCACCCTCCTCCTCCTCCTCTTCCTCCTCTTCTTCCTTCTGTAGCTCCTAGCTGGAGGTAAAAACTGTATGAGTGAATAAATCCCTCATGTGAGAGAAGAGACTCTAGAAGAAAAAACGCTTCCATACGGACTCTACAGACCTGGCTAAGTTCACACTCACTTTAAGCAGGTCTTATTCTGTATCTAATATTCTTCAAGTATCCTTTATCTTCCTTCTTCACGGGGCCTAGCGGGCCTGGGGGTGGGGGTGGGGGGTAGGGGGGAGGTCAGCCTGGAAGTAAACACCCATTAACCTGGAAGTGAACGCCCCTGAGATCCGCCCTCAGCCTCTGGCAGTGAGGAGTTCATGCATAAATGCCCTCATTTCCTGTCTTTTGGTAGACGGTTCTGGGGGCCATTGTGTACCCGGCTCTGCACTTCTTGTGAGGCCCCAGCTGCCTTAGCCCCATCAGCAACATTAATCACGCAGCCTTGAATCAAGTCCTTGTCTTTGATTCTGTTTGGGGGAGAAGGTAGCCCAAAGCCCCATTCATGTGGATAATGTCATTTCAGTATTGCCTGTCCTTCATCTTGGTCCACACAGACAATCGCACTATAAATTGGGAAATCAGTGGCTGTGCTTCCTGACAAGTGCAGAAGTTTCGCTTGTGGAAATAGTTTTACCTCTGAGGATGACAAGGGTCTCTTTGTTGTTGGACTTGTGACCTTTGCCATCCCATGGAGCTCAGAAAGGTTGCCTCCTGTTTCTGCCAGCTGTTCAGTGGGCAGTCCCCCGGCATTTCCTCCTGGAAGATGCCCATCCTGGGCCCTGGGTGTTTACAGCACTGGCATCGTGACGGTGGCCCAAGTTTATGAGGTGTCTGCCTTGAAATAAGAGCTTCTGTGGGGATAATGAGGCCATTTCTACCCTTGCAAGCTGGGATACATTA
>NW_012282432.1:0-2207 GCF_000151885.1 Dipodomys ordii
AGAGCGCTTGCCTTGCATGCATGAGGCCCTGGGTTCCATTCCTCAGCACCACATAAGCAAAAAGAAAAAAGCCGGAAGTGGCACTGTGGCTCAAGTAGTAGAGTGCTAGCCTTGAGCTGAAGAGCTGAGGGACAGCGCCCAGGCCCAGAGTTCAGGCCCCACGACTGGACCCCCGAAAAAAAAATGTTGTGGTATGGCCCAAGTAGTAGAGTACCTGCCTAGCAAATACTTAACCCTGAGTTCAGATCCCTGTAGTGCCATCCAAATGATAAATAAGATGATACAAATTTATACAAATAAAAACGGACAGGAGACCTGGCGAGGCGTGGGGCACACTGTGGTCTCCGCACTCAGTGGTAGAGGCAGGAGGATCTGGCTACAGCGAGTACAAGGCCAGCCTGGTGACATGGCCAAGAAACAGGAGCTGGGGATGCGGCGCAGCGACGGACCGGAGCTCAGCAAGGCTCAGATACGGCAGGGCCGGGGCCAGCCAGGGTGATACCACGTACACCAACGCCGGAGCGCTGAACCCTGAAGCCAGGCTGGAAAACAAGCTGGCTGTCCTTCCTACGGTTAAATATAGAATTACACCCAAAGCAGCCAACCCAGGTACCTACCCAGGAGAAATACATACATCCTCACGAAAGTTTATATCAGCCGCGCACCAGTGGCCCACGCCTGTCATCCTAGCCACACAGGAGGCTGAGATCTGAGGATCACGGTTCAAAGCCAGCCCAGGCAAAAAAGTCTGTGAGACTCTTATCTCCAATTAACCACCAGAAAACCAGAAGTGGTGCTGTGGCTCAAGTGGTAGAGCGCTCGCTTTGAGCTGAAGAGCTGAGGAACAGTGCCCATGCCCAGAGTTCAAGCCCCATGACTGACAGGAAAAAAAACATAAAACATACAAAACAACTTTATATCATTATTCATAATAACCCAATGGCAGAAATAACTCCAAAGCCCATCAATTAATAAGCAAAAGCTGGTATACCGCTTCATGGGAAGGGGTGCTCATACCCTATGCCAAGACCAGCCTGGAAGGGAAGGCAGGCAGGCAGACACAGAGCCACATGACTCTCCTCTATGCAATGTCCAACCCAGGCCAATCCATAAGGACTGCACTCGGCGTGGTAACAGTGCTCTGGAGTTGACTGCGTGTGCGCTGTCATTGGGTGGACGGTGGTCTCACCCGTCAAGCTGTCTCTAGCCAGCAACCAACAAGCACATACTGCAAGGGTGGTGCGCCCTGGGCAGGCGCGCACACGGCGCAGAGGGCCCTGAGCCCTCTCACCACACACGCTCACTCTGGAGCACAGACGTGGCTTGTACCATTTCTTTTTTAATGCCAGTCCTGGGGCTTGATCTCAGGGCCTGGGTGCTGCCCCTGAGCTTCTTTTGCTCAAAGCGAGCACTCTACCTCTTTGAGCCACAGCACCACTTCTGGGATAGTTGATGAGAGAGAAGAGTCTCACAGACTTTCCTTCCCCAGCTGGCTTCGAACCTCAATCCTCAGATCTCAGCCTCCGGGAGCTAGTATTAGAGGTGTGAGCCACCAGCGCCCAGCTTTGTACCACTTTTCTTCAGATGTTTTTTGGAATATTTTACTTTTGACAGTAACCACAGACCCCAAGCTCTCTCCAAAGAGTTCCAGCCAGCCTCCACCCCTGCCAGCTAAGCCCCGCCCCTGCGGACCCACACTGCCTGCTGCTCCACTTTGTCCATGGAGGCGCCCAGCAAGCCCTCAGACCGGACGGCGGCCATGGAGCTCAGAGTCCCTCTGGCGGAGGGGATCACCTGCGTGGCCCTGGCAGGCCTGGGCCCCCAGGAAGGTGGGGGGCCCCTTCCGGCACCTTCTCCAGACTACAGCAGGTCTCCCCATGGGTGCCCCACCCACTCACAAGCTGGCACCTACTGCCCCCTGCCCCTCTGCATGGACAGGCCCCACCCTGCAGCCTGTGCTGCCATGTGGCTCTGTCCTGACAGCGGCCCAGCCCTTGACCTACAGGAGCCCACTGCCGCTGTTGAGGACTTGAGCTGCCCTGGCTCCCCCAGACATCCCCACCTCCGTCCACCACACCACCAGCTCCATCACCCCCACCTCCATCCACCCCCACCACCAGCTCCATCACCCCCACCTCCATCCACCCCCACCACCAGCTCCATCACCCCCTGATCCATCCACCCACACCACCATCACCATCACCCCC
>NW_012282433.1:0-2756 GCF_000151885.1 Dipodomys ordii
CTGAGGAATTGAACCCAGGGCCTCGAGCATGCAAGGCAAGCGCTCTACCACTGAGCCACCTTCCCATTCCCTCACATTCAGTCATATTTGATGACATATTTAAACATGATTATGGTAGTAAATGGATATAATATAAAATTTTCCATTTTCATCATCTTAAATGTACAGTTTTGTGATATTAAGCAATTAACATTGCTACCAGTCACCCCCACAACTTCCTAATTTTCCCAAACTAACTCTGTATCCCCTCCACCCTGGCTCTGGCCATTACTATTCTTTCTGTTAATGAGTTTGACCACTATAAGTAGAATCATGCAGTATTTGTCTCTTTGAGTCTGGCTTACTTCACTTAGCATAATATCTTTGTATGTGCATATGTGTGTTTGCACACATATGTTGTACTAGGGCTTGGACTTAAGGGCTCATACTCTGCTCTTTTGCTCCTTGCTATCACTTGAGCCACACCTTCACTTTCTGCTTTTTGCTGGTCTCTCAGATTTGTCTGCCCAGGCTGGCTTTGAACTGAAATAATCAGATCCCAGCCTCCTGAATAGGCAGGATTACAGGTGTGAACCACAAGTGCATGGTAGCCTATAACCTATCTTCCAAGTTCATCCATGTGGTAAATGTGTCAGTATGTTCATCCTTTTTGAGGCTGAATGTATATATTACATTTTGTTTGTTCGTCTACCTACCGGTGGGCACTTGGTTGCAGGAAGTACATTGTAAAGTTTTATTTCACTTTTGAGCTTAAAAAAATGACTATTCTTAGGACATCATCTCTTCCATGTCCAATCTGATGTCTCAGATCCACAAAATAGTATGGGGACAATGGCCATAGGCACTAAAACATGAAAGGTGGAGGTGAGCAGGAGAGGCGGGAATCATTTGGAGGACACAGGGAGTAGGAATTATATTTAAACAGGTGGAGATGGGACCTGCCATGAAAATGCTTAAGAACATAAAGACCAGTTGGATTGGGTTAGACTGCATTGACTACTGAGTGGAGTGGAATGAAGTAGAAAAATACGAAGTGCAACCTGAAAGAAGTACTATGTTTTGGCCAGACCTTGAGCTGGGTGCCCAGAATTGTAATCCTAGCTACTCGGAAAGCTGAGATCTGAGGATTACAGTTTAACAAGCCCAGGCAGAAAGTCTATAAGGTTCTTATTTCCAATTAACCACCAGAAAAAGCCAGAAGTGGAACTGTGCTTCAAGTGGGAGAGTGCTAGCCTTGATCAAAAAAGCTCAGGGACAATGCCTGTACCTTGAGTTTAAGCCCAGGCCCAGCACAAGAAAGAAAAAAGAAAAAGACAAGTTGAGACAAGTTGAGAGATGTAGGATTAAAAAGAATTTGTGACTAGATTGGTGTGCGTGCGTGTGTGTGTGTGTGTGTGTGTGTGTGTGTGTGTGTGTGTGTGTGTGTGTGTGTGTGAGGGGGGATGGGGAGGGAGAGAGAGCCAGTCCTGTAGCCCTTGCCTAGCATGTGCAAGACCCTGGTTCAATCCCAAACATAACCACAGAAACAAATGTTAAAATATCCTCGCGGTACTAAAAAATCACTGGAAACTTAAGCTCTCCTCCCCTGCCCCCTTTTTGGATGACTGAATCTGGGTATCTGCTTCTAAGTTGAGAGCTCAGGGTGTCACAGGGTTTAATTTTTCCCTAGGGAGGATGGATACTCTGGGATAGGAGCTGAATTACTTATGATAGTAGAGATAAGTCTAAATACTACTTCCAGCCCCCATAAGATGAAAGAATAACTTTTTAAAATATTAGGTTAGAAGCAGGGTACTGGTGGTTTATGACTGTAATCCTAGCTACTTTCAAGAAGCTGAGATCTGAGGATCATGGCTCAAAGCCAACCTGGGCAGGAAAGTCCATTAGACTCTTATCTCCAGTTAACCACCAGAAAACTAGAAGTGGAGCTGTGGCTCAAAGTGGTAGAGCAGGAAGCTTTTAGCAAAACAGCTCAGGAACAGCATCCAAGCCCTGAGTTCAAGCCCCATGGCCTACCCCCCTCCAAAAAAAAAATCAAGTTAGAGGTTGAAGGTGTGGCTCAATTGGTAGAGCTCTAGCCAGTGAGTGAAAGTAACAGTAGTTACCAAGTTTGAGTTTGAATTTGAGTCCAAGTCTCAGTCCTAGAAAAAAGAAAAGAAAAAAAGATCAGGTTAATGGGTCATCAAATACTAGCCTGCGCAGGAAAGCAAAATTTTTATCCTGTATGATCCTTTGATTGCCCTATTTAGGCTGATAAATATTTGTTGAATATGTTAACAAATTACAGAAAGTAGGAAGGCCTTGTAAATTGTTAAGCAACAAAGTAATATGTAAAAATCAACATTTAGTAAAAACTGATCAGGTTCACTGACATTTTAGTGGGAGAAAACAATTATAATTTTTGCTGACAAGAAGAAAAGCACTTAGGGGCTGGGAAGGTGGCTCAGTGGTAGAGTGCTTGCCTTGCATGCCTGAGGCCCTAGGTTCGATTCCTCAGCACCACATAAGCAAAAAGAAAAAAGCCGGAAGTGGCGCGGTGGCTCAAGGGGTAGAGCGTTAGCCTTGAGCTGAAGAGCTGAGGGACAGTGCCCAGGCCCAGAGTTCAGGAGGTTGAGATCTGAGGATCATGGTTCAAAGCCAGGTAGGAAAGTATGTGAGACTCTTTTTTTTTGGGTCCGGTCGTGGGGTCTGAACTCTGGGCCTGGGCGCTGTCCCTCAGCTCTTCAGCTCAAGGCTAGCGCTCTACCACTTGAGCC
>NW_012282434.1:0-3665 GCF_000151885.1 Dipodomys ordii
CATAGGTCCCATAGTTTTCCTTATTTACAATAACTAGTATATGTCTGAGTCAACAGAAAAGGTCAGATAAGTTGATGTTAGGGAAATGAGCCCTAAGATATGTATTCAAATGTTTTTTTTTCATACAATTTATACAATTTCATACATTTATAAGGTGATTTTTTTGTTCCTTTGTATGTCCCTCCCCCATGGTATAACCCCTGCTTTCACTGTATTTGATGTTGATATAATTTGTGGAGAGGAAGTGAAAAAACAAATCGTTTAAATAGGGATACAGGTGGACCCATTGCAACAATGAGATGTACAAGTTGTTAGTCGAAAAACGAACTTTACAACTTTGGTGGGGGGTGGGGAGGGGAAGGAAGATTGGGTAGGGGACAGGGGAGGAGGATGGGAAGGGATGGGAAGGGGAAACAAAGAAGGTGGATACAATGCTTGATAAGAAGTATACTCATTATCTTTCCCATTTAATTGTAACCCCTCTGTACAGTATTTTCACAATTAAAAAAAGTTTTATATAATAAATGTAAAAAAATAAAGTAATTAATTGACATCAGAGCTATATATATATATATATATATATGTATATATAAAAATTTTGCAGATGGACTGGGAAGGTGGCTCAATGGTAGAGCGCTTGCCTTGCATGCATGAGGCCCTAGATTCGATTCTTCAGCATCACATAAGCAAAAAGAAAAAAAAGCCAGAAGTGGTGCTGTGGCTCAAGTGGTAGAGTGCTAGCCTTGAGCTGAAGATCTGAGGGACAGCACCCAGGCCCAGAGTTCAGGCCCCACAACTGGACCAAAAAAAAACAAAAAAATAACAAAAACTTTGCATGTAACAGAAAATGTCATTTTCTTCAAATGTCCACAGAATGTTCACCTACTTAATTGTATGCAATTCTATAAAGAAAAATTTACCAACTTCCACACATTCAAAATTTATAGTCCAGACACTAATTACAGGGTAATAAAACAAGAAATGACTGACTAAAGGAAAAAAGAAAAAATGAAAACTACCTAGAGACTAAAACTCATTCTACAAAGAAGAAATCAACACATCAATGACAGATAAACAACTAAAACTCTTAAGATAGGTTTCTAGTGAATAATGATAGGTTGAACTTATTCATACTTCTCTCAATAACTCATTAAAATATAAACATTTTGAAAAGGAAAACAATAAGGAAAAGGTGAGAGGGTTGTCATTTGTTGCTGAAAGGGAGTTCAATAATTTCAGAAGAAACAGTTGTGGATTTTTCACCACTTATCAGAATCCACCTGTGTACCTAAACAAACAAACAAACAAACAAAAAAGCATATTTGTTTCTTCCAAAGGAATTGAACACACTTAGTGGGTACTAGCTTGGTGACATAAAGTGGCAATGCTCCTCAATACAGATGCCAGAATTCTGGTACTTAAGTGTGTAATAGATACCTTTATGAATACACATCTTTTCTAAGGAAGTCAGCTAATACGTTAGTCTCTGAACATACACGGAACCTAGACATTTTCTACTATTTTAGTCAGAAGATAACACAAGTGAATGACCTCTAGATTGAATTATTTCTATAACATAAAGGAGAAAAAAAACAGAACAAATAGGAATAAACACAAGTATTTAGAAAAGTGAGACTATTTATAGAATATAAAAGTAACTTTGGAAGGCTTCTAATGCCTTGCAATCATAAAATAAGAACAGGCTACCTTGAAGAAGAAATAAGCATGGAATAAAAAAGATTTTTTTGGAAAGTGAATGACAAAGGAGCATTAAGAGATTGTAACACCTTTGAATAGCAAGTTAATAACAATAAAAAATAAAAGTATGATAGCCCAATTCAATAGGGGATTTGGAAAATAAAGTTCAAAAAAACCTCTAGTAAGTGGGATAAAAAGCACAGATAAGCAATTTATGAGAAAGAAGGGAAGAGCTAATGAAGATTTATTCTAAAGGGTTAAGATATAATGAAAAGGAGTACAGAATGAGAAAAAAAGTCAGAAAAACAGATAGAAATAATTGTGGAAATCATAGAAGGCAACTTTTTGGAGATTAAAGAAAGGATAAGATGTCACATTCTTCACAATCTTATTAATTAACAACCATGACTAAACATATTTATTGGTATATAAGATAATTTGAGTGTAGAACCTATTCTAGTAAAGAAGGGAAGAAATCAAGAAAGGAAGAACAGGATCTGAAAAATGCGTATTTCACTTAGAAGAGTTGATTATATGCTCACATGCTAAAGAGCAAGTACAAGAATGATGAATACATAACGTAAAAAAGATCACTGAGCAAAAACTACCTGCAAATTTATAGATAACCTAAGCATTGATGTATATTGGCAAAAGAACATTTAATAACAATCTACAATGGGAGCAAGTAAACGAGAAATATGAGAGATAAGTCCAAGCATCTTCAGGTTTTTTTATTTATTAAATTGGCCAATTCAAGTACTGATTACAGAAGATTTTATAATTAAAAAAGAGATGTATGAAAACTTACAATAGGATATAAGATTTCCAAACCACTAGAAGAAACAAAATAAAAGATCAGTTCATTGAAAACAGAGAGATTATATAAACATATATGTAAGAAAGTAATAAATAGAAAGCAAATAACCAAGAGATCAAAAACAGTATAAATATATAAATCAGACTCACTATTAATAAACTCAAGGTCTAATGATTTTTTATTATTCTATTAAAAATCAAAGACTAATTAACTCACCAAAATCTATTGAAGTGCTTGTTTAAAAGGCAGTGAAAACAATATAATGAGAAAATGCTAAAAATCAATGTAACAAAAAGGTAAACAAAAAGCTAACAAAATAAATTAGATATCGGAACTGAAAAAAATTCATTCATTAGGACAATATTTGAATTGATAAAAGTTTCAAAAAATATATGGTGAAACATCAAATTCATATTATTTTTAGATGTTAATGGAAATAAATTTTATCCCCAGCACTAAAAACAAAGCAAAACAAAACAAAATCACCTATAACTCTCCCAAAGCAGAAGTGATGTAGACCACATTATTTGAAATAAAAACATAAACCAGTAACAAAATAGCTGAAATCATATAATTTACAATTTAAAAAGCATTTTCTAAACATAATTACCTATTATACATCCTATATTTGACCGAATACAAAATTTTGAAAAATTGAAGAACATTATACTATCACTGACATCTATATTCATTAAAAATATAGAAAAATGTGTTCACCTATCCCTATATGATACAGGTGGATCCAATGCAACAATGAGATGTACAAATCGTTATGTCGAAAAATGAACTTTACAACTTGGGGGGGGGTGGATGGGAAGGGGAAACAAAGGAGGAGGCAACAATGTTTGATAAGAAATGTACTAATTATCTTGCCCATGTAATTGTAACCCCTCTGCACAGTATTTTCATAATAAAAAAAAGAAAAATATATTCATATGAACATACTGAACCTGCACCGACCTTTTCCCCTAATAAACCCCCTTCTACTTAAGTGAGCCAGTTGAATTTTAGTTCAGGAACGTTGCTTTTTTTTAAATTTTATTTTTATTTATTTATTTTTTATTGTGAAAATACTGTACAGAGGGGCTACAATTACATGGGCAAGATAATGAGTACATTTCTTATCAAGCATTGTAGCCTCCTCCTTTGT
>NW_012282435.1:0-1658 GCF_000151885.1 Dipodomys ordii
ACACACACACACACACACCTAACCACCTCATAAGCTACACTAAAAATGTTCTACTGTTTTAATGTAGTGAGATAGGTAAGTAAAATAAGTAGACATGTTTACTATAGCACATGCCTTTTTGTTTTGCTTTGCTTTGCTTTGTTTAATGCCAATCCTGGGGTTTGAATTCAGGGTCTGGGCTCTGGCCCTGACCTTCTTTTTGCTAAAAGCTAGAGCTCTACCATTTGAACCACAGTTCTACTTCCTGCCTTACTGGTAGTTTAGTGAAGATAATAGTCTCACAAACTTTCTTGTCCAGCATGGTTTAAACTGTGATCCTCAGATCTCAGCCTCCTGAGTAGCTAGGATTATAGGCATGAGTTATGTCTTCCTTATTACCATTTCTCTCTCACAAACACAACATGCCTGCTTTGTGACAGAATTTTATGACTGTAAATCTTAAAGGAAAGGAGATTTCCTGTATCCTCTGAGCTTCACAGCACAACAATTTACATGGGACTCTTGCTCAAACTATATCCTAAAGCAGAGGACTAGTCTACTGTCATGGGACTATTAGAAAATAATCTCTTTCTAACAGCCAAATTTTATCTACCTTCAAAAATGCTTCCGTTTCATCTAGTACCTAGAACCTGCTGCTTCTTGACCAATACTGTGCAGGTATTTGAAAACAGTTTTTGTCTTTGCCAAGTCTTTTCTAGGCCTGACCAAACATCTTCCTTCAATGAAAATCCGAGGTTTTCAGATCTTCAGAGTATCTGAGCTGTATACCACTGGAGAAGTTCCACAATTTCTTCCTTCTCTTTAAAGGGGGCTTTCTTTTGTCCATCTTTGTGTCCTCACACATAAAGATATTACCCGTGGCCTAGTACATAGGAGACAAGTTAGAGCACCCACAACAACCAGTATGCTCTGCTGTGGTCCATGTCCATTCTCTACATAGACTGGGATAAAATTCAGAGGTGCAAAGTGAGGTATATAGGTTCACTGTGACCCCATGGTCAATAAAAACCACACTGAATTACTGAGTGTTTATGCCTTATACTAGGACATTTGACCCTCTAAACGCCTAAACTACCTTCATTCTTAGATGAACCACTCTTTCCAGCATGGGCTGGGTTTCCTTAATTGTTGTTGCTTTTTTTGTTTTGCTTCTTTTGTCGGTTGTGGGGCCTGAACTCTGGGCCTGGGCACTGTTCCTCAGCTCTTCAGCTGAAGACTAGCATTCTACCACTTGAGCCACAGCGCCACTTCCTGCATTTTTCTTTTTCTTTTTTTTTTGCAGCTGCCCACTTCCTGCTTTTTTCTGCATATGTAGTGTTGAGGAATCGAACCCAGGGCCTCATGTATGCAAGGTAAGCACTCTACCACTGAGCTACCTTCCCAGCCCCTCCATTAATTATTTTTTGAATTCTGATTCTGAGTTAGTTCCATATAAAACAGATGTGCTCTCTCCAGGTTTCATGTTTTCTCACTCAGGACACCATACAAACGTCAGTCAGGTCAGAAGACAGTACCATAAAGTCACCCCATCAAGAAAAGATCTCCACTTATCACCTGTTCTCACCCTTAGATCTTAAACTAGTTGAGTTCAGATCATAATTCTTGCAGCCTGAACATCAAACATATCTATTTTTATATACCTCTACTTTCAATCTTGA